>NC_090728.1:86853238-86855738 GCF_036898095.1 Palaemon carinicauda
TACGCCTCTCTCTCTCTCTCTCTCTCTCTCTCTCTCTCTCGTACGCTTATTCGAAATGTGATTTTTGCAACAAAAGAATATTATTGGATGCAGTACTGTACTACGTACGTATACATACAAAAGATTCATGGAAAAGAAGCACATCCATTACAGTACACACCATTCTAATATGGTATGACTGCATCTGATTTGCGTTTCATGTTCGATTTAATTTTACTACGTACTGAATTATCGTATGATCACATTCTCTTTTCGTGTTTTATTTCTTTCTGTGCTGAATTATATATCATATGTAATGCAATGAACAATCAGTAAGAGCAGATATTACTAATTACAGTATTAATGGAATTACAGGTAACAAAATATCGTATTTGGGGGTCTTCAGATTTCGCGGTATTTTCGAATTTTCCGGAAAATCCGCGATATGTATATATATATGGGTTATGGAAAACCCCGCGAAGTGGTGAATCCGCGATTGTCGAACCGCGAAGTAGCGAGGGTTCACTGTATATATATATATATATATATATATATATATATATATATATATATATATATATATATATATATATATATACAGTGATGCCTCAGGATACGAAATTAATCCGTTCAGGATGCGGTTTCGTATCCTGATATTTTCGTATCCTGAGTCGTGTTTTACATGTAAATAGCCTAATCCGTTCCAAGCCTTATAAAAAGTCACCTTTTCTTTCATAAACACGCTAAACTGTAATAATAAACATGCAATGCAGCCATTTCTATCATTCAATAATTAACACAACCGTTAAAAACAGCCTAATCCATTCCAGAAACCACTATGAGATTATTCAATAATGTAGTTATAGCCAAGTTATCCCCCCCAAGCCCAAAGAAAACGGTCCGTTTTCTTTACTACTGTATAAAAGTTACGGTACTGTATGTACGTAAAGTATTTAGATCAGTGAAGGTGTATTGTTACCTGTACGTACACCTAAATTAAGGATTGATACCTGTACACTCTGAAAAAAAGGTTACAGTTAATTAGTGTAACAAAAAAGTTGAAACTTACATTTTGATTGAGACGATGTCCGATAGCGAAGTCGCGGCAGAGGAGGATGGCATAAGGCAGAAAACGTAACAAGTGACAGACTACGTACAGTAATTTACACACTTAACACATTAACACTTAAACTTTACGAAATAAAAAAATGGCAGAAATAATTAACACTTAACATTACGTATGGAAAACTATAAAATGAAAGAAAAAATTACTTTAACACTTAACGGTAACATAAAACTTAAAATTGAATTTTTTTTTTTTTTGCTTTTTTATAACTATGTTTT
Source organism: Palaemon carinicauda (assembly GCF_036898095.1). Lineage (NCBI taxonomy): Eukaryota > Metazoa > Arthropoda > Malacostraca > Decapoda > Palaemonidae > Palaemon > Palaemon carinicauda. The sequence continues at coordinate 86,854,562 of NC_090728.1, forward strand.
TCTTATTTTCTAAATCTCTTCTATTTCTTCATCACTTTCTTTTTTCTGTTTCTTTTCTTTACTTTCACCTTCTACTTCTTCATCACTTTTTTTTTATCTGTTTCTTTTCTTTACTTTCACCTTCTAATTCTTCATCCCTTCCTCTTTTCTGTTTCTTTTCTTCACTTTCACCTTCGTCTTGGCCTACTAATACCGCTGGCCTCTTTAATAAGAAACTATCCATTGAAGCTTGTTTCTGCCTACTTTTCAACACATTTCTAAAATGCGTTAGGCAAACGTCATTGCAGTGTTGAAGCGCACGGTTGGTATAAACTTTTTCTGGATGTTCCTTTTCGACGTAGTCTGCCATTTTATGGAAACATGCAAGAATTTCCTTGATGTCTGCCGTTTTCAAAGGTGCAACATCCTCCTCATCAGCGCTAGAGAACTGCTCTTGAACATCACTCACTTGCATCGTCTCCAACTCCTTCAAGTCGTCCGTCGTCAACTCCTCGTGGTGCTCCTCGATAAGTTCATCTATATCTTCCGCGCTAACTTCCAGCCCCATGGACGTACCAAGATGTACGATGTCAGCCACCTCAGACTGCTGAATTGGTTCAGGATCGTCAACGATCTCGGCTTCGCCTCCAGGCTTCCCGAACCCCTCGAAGTCTCGTGCAGAGACAGCATCAGGCCACAGCTTCCTCCAAGATGAGTTTAGGGTACGCCTCGAAACTTCCTGCCAAGCGAGATCGATGAGTTTGAGGCATATCACGATGTTGAAGTGATCTTTCCAAAATTCACGCAGAGTGAGGTTTGTACTCTCTGTGACTTGGAAACATCTCTTGAAGAGATGCTTCGTGTACAATTTTTTAAAATTAGAAATAACTTGCTGGTCCATGGGCTGGAGGAGAGGGGTGGTGTTAGGCGGTAGATACAGGACCTTTATGAAGGAATACTCGGCCAGAAGATATTCCTCGAGGCCAGGAGGGTGAGCTGGAGTATTGTCCAACACCAGCAGACATTTCATAGGGAGGCGCTTTTCTTCCAAATATTTTCGGACAGTCGGACCGAAGCAGACATTCACCCAATCAATGAACAGTTGCCTCGTTACCCAGGCTTTTGCATTCGCCCTCCACATCACGGGAAGGTTCTCCTTAATGACTTTGTGGGCTTTGAAGGCTCGGGGATTTTCTGA
>NC_090728.1:86860738-86983818 GCF_036898095.1 Palaemon carinicauda
ATGTATATATATATATATATTTATTTATTTCTATCTCATACTGGGATCACACCCAAGTCCCTTCAAATGAAAGGCCAGGTTGCTTCCAACCATGCAACCAGAGGCTCTAAAGAAGTTGGAACCTAACTGCTAAATGCATTTCAGGATTTACTTAGCGAGACATCAGTCTCTTACCAGCAAGTTTACCCCGACACAATTGATAGCATTTAATTTGAATTTCCCCTATTGAGTCAATATGGATGAAAATCAACGCAATATCGTGCTCCAATAGAAATAATTTTCTATCATACTGGGGTCGAACCCTAGCCCCTTCAAATGAAAGGCTAGGTCACTTCCAACCATGCCACCAGAGGCTCCAAAGAAGTCTGAACCTAACTGTTAACTGCAATTCAGGATTTACCTGGTGAGACATCAGTCTCTTACAGCGAGTATTCCCTGACTTCCCTGCCCACCAGGTGACCCAATTGATAGTATTTACAGTGATGCCTCGCAACACAAAATTAATTAGGTCCGTAACGTAAAGTGATTTTTTTAGTGTAGCGAGTCGCCTTTTACATGTAAATAGCCTAATTTGTTCCAGACCCTAGCAAAACACCACATTAAATGATTATAAAAAGGATATTCGCCACTAAACAGTACTAAATATATGAAAAGTACTGTACTGTATTTTGATCATATAATAATAAATTAACATTAATATTCTGAAAAAGAAGTGTTTAATTAGAGCAAACAGTAAAAGTAAAGTAACAAAAATGTGGAGCCTTACCTTTGGAGTGAGGTGATATCCAAGAGCGAAGTGCGGGGCTGTAGAGGAGGATGAAAATGGCGGAAAACTTTTACGTACAAGTGGCAGAAAACGTAAACACTTAACTTTACAAAACAGATTTATAAATGACAGAAAACATCAACAATTAAATTTAGGGAACACATCTATAAATTGCAGGTAATATTAACACTTAACTTTACAATAAACTTAAGATATTTTTTTTTCTTTACTTTACATTTTCTATTTTCTAAATTTAATTACACTTCGTATTTTCTTCATCACTGCCACTTTTGTTTCTTAGCTGGTGCTTGGTCTGCTTCTACCAAAGGCCTCTTATTAAAATATTCGTCCAAAGAATCTCGTTTCTGCCAGCTTCTTAAAACTTTCCTGAGCGCACTTATCGGCATGCCAGCCTCGTATTTCTTTATTATTTCCATCTTCATCTCCATGGAAAGCATCATTCTCTTCTTTCCCTTGACATCAGCGACTTTCTTGGGACCCATGGCTAATGATGTATCGTAAATATCACACACGATAACAGTACATACTGTAAAATTGTTACAAAAGCAAAATCACAAACACCAAGTCACCGCGTACAATACCGTTGCTGGAACGAGAAGACATAGGAACACCGATACGTAGATGCACGATGGGATACAGTACAGTAGATGCTGACCAATCGGAAAGCAGGATCTCATGGTGATAACAAGCATCCGAGTAGGGAGATAACCAATGGGAACGCAGGAGGGTGGTAGCGAGTTTACGGGCTGGCGGCGCGCGAATTTTAAAATCCGTCTCGGATATGGTCGGGCTCCAGCTCCGTACCGCCCTTTCGTTGTCTGAAACATTTACGTGATCTGAGTCGTAAAATTCTTCGTATCTCCTTTCGTGAAAAGAAAATTTTGTAAGCCGATTCTTTCGTAGCTAGAGGTTTGACTGTAATTTGAATTTTCACTAATGAGTCAATATGGATGAAAATCAACTCAATATCATGCTCAAATAGAATTAAATTTCTATTTCATAGTGGAGTCGAACCCTAGCCCCTTTAAATGAAAGGCCAGGTCGCTTCCAACCATGCCACCAGAGGCTTCCTAGAAGTCTGAACCTAACTGTTAACTGCAATTTAGGATTTACCTGGTGAGACATCAGTCTCTTACAGCTAGTTTTCCCTGATCTCCTGTCTCACCAGGTGACACAATTGATCGTATTTAATTTGAATTACCTCTAATGAGTCAGTATGGATGAAAATCAACACAGTATTGTGCTCAAATAGAAATAAATTTCTATCTCATTCTGGGATCGAACCCTAGCCCCTTCAAATGAAAGGCCAGGTTGCTTCCAACCATGCCACCAAAGGCTCTAAAGAAGTCTGAACCTAACTGCTAACTGCAATTGAGGATTTACCTGGTGAGACACCAGTCTCTCCAGCCAGTTTTCCCCTACTTCCCAGCCCACCAGGTGACACAATTGATTGCATTTAATTCGAATTACCCTTAATGAGTCAATATAGATGAAAATCAATACAATATCATACTCAAATAGAAATAAGTTTCTATCATACTGGAATCAAACCCTATCTCCTTCAAATGAAAGGCCAGGTCGCTTCCAACCATGCCACCACAGGCTCAAAAGAAGTCTGAATCTTAACTGCTAACTGCAATTTCACGACTTCCTGGGCCACCAGGTGACACAGTTGATAATTGAATTTCTAATGGATATAGATTCCCAAATGTAAAATTCAATATTAAATGTAATTATGGTTGATATTTACAACCAGTGGGGATACCATAAAGAGGTGAAAGGGTTTGTGCATCGCAATGATCACCAAAGCTATACTAAGTCGACTTGCTGCGAGCGATCAGATGAATATCTACCGCCATCACCAATCCGTAGTGGCTAGTATGGTGATGAAAACTGGCTAAAACCAAGACATGTACACAACAACCCCGTCTCAGCCCCCAGTCCCCTGCAGCAGTGGAACAACTGCTTAAGGTGGCTGGCATGTGTCTGTACGTAAAAGAAATTAAACAAGATTTAAACATTAATTATGTAAAATTGCACTCAAAATGCAAACATTTGAATAATTAATCAAATACAGCACAGTACAGTATGTACAGGTACTTAAGGTCTCCCAAAATAATTCATATTTTTAAAATTATAGATTTATACAATCGGACTATACTGTACCCATCTATGGCAGACATTCGTCTCTATGTTAAGGAAATTAAACAAAATTTAAACATTAATAATGTACTGTACAGTATAGGTACACTCAAATTGCAAATATTTAAATGTTAAATCAAATGTAGTAAAATATATACAGGTACAGAAGGTACCCAAAAATAATTCAAATTGGAAAAACTGTAGATTCGTGCATTACAGTAACTGCAGACACGTGTCTGCGTTAAAGCAAATTTAAGCTAAAATTAAACTTGATTTTAACAAATTAACTACATAAACTACTGTAAATACAGAACATAACAATTTTAAATAATAAATGTCCATGACCTCACCAGTTTCATCCATATTCCACACTTGTTGTGTCTTGTACCCCTTCAACACATTGAGCTTTTGGAACTTGTCGGGGAAACGTGTCGCTGCCTCATTATTATTATTATTACTTGCTAAGCTACAATCCTAGTTGGAAAAGCAGGATGCTATAAGCCCAAGGGCTCCAACATCAAAAATAGTTCAGTGAGGAAAGGAAATAAGAAGTTTAAGAATAACAACATTAAAATAAATCTATTATATGTAAACTATAAAAACTTGAAAATAACCAGTGAAAGAGAAGTAAGATATAATAGTGTGCTCAAGTGTACCCTCGAGCAAGAGAACTCTACCCCAAGACAATGGAAGACCATGGTACAGAGGCTATGACATTACTCAAGACTAGAGAACAATGGTTTGAGTTTGGAGTGTCCCTTTACTAGAAGAGCTGCTTGCCACAGCTGAAGAGTCTCTTCTACCCTTACCAAGAGAAAAGTAGCCACTGGACAATTACAGTGCAGTAGTTAACCCCTTGAGAGAAGAATTGTTCAGTAATCTCAGTGTTGTCAGGTGTATGAGGACAGAGGAGAATGTGGAAAGAATAGGCCAGACTATTCGGTGTATGTGTAGGCAAAGGAAAAAAGGGATTTTGACGAAGGAAAAATCTATTTCTGGGCGAGAGACCTGTGCCGCCCAGTGAAATGCTCCTAAAGCACCATTTCTAAGGGAAATAACTGCTATAATATTACCAGAGAAAAAATGCATAGGAATGCTAGGTTGAACTAGCTCGCTCACCTATTGGTGTCGATATAAACTGGGGCGTAATATAATCAGAGGTCTCGCACCATTTAGACATTTCCTCTTCAAAATCCCTTAATAGTGAGGTGCGGTTCAACATCCCCTGTCGCGCATACTAGTACTACTAACTCTACCCACGCTTGCCCAACACTCCTTTATAGCACCCGCATACGCTTAGATCTTTGTTGTGTTTACCTCGGTGTTTTTTGGATTTTTTCTCCCTTCTACGCATCGATGGCGGAATCCCAAGTTACTCCATCGAAGGTGAGTACTTTATCCATGAGTTTTAAGCGTGAATGGGCAGTGTAGCCTTTGTTTTATTAATTCAGAGGGATTTATTCTAACCGTTCGTAGTTCCACGGCTCCTGCCCTTTCTCGCTAGTTCGTTCGTTATTTCTTTCATCATTGTTATTCGTTCGAACTTTTTGGGAGATTTTTACCTTTACACCGATTATATGCTTACAACTTTAGCGTATCATTATTATTATAGCTATGGTATCAGTGTTACGTATCAGTTAAGGCTTTCAGTTATGTTGGCATGCCTGCCCTCGTGCATGTTAGTGGATAGCGTTCCCGCGGGGAACTGTTTTGCCGTTTTATTGTAGGAGCATTTCACTTTGATATTATAAAAGACTATCGGTCTTATTTACGCTCCACATAGTTTTAAGTTTTGGTTCGAGTGGGACTCTCGCGTAGCTCTTTATTTGTGTTACTGTTGGGTATCTACCCGCTTCAGTAGTAAGGTTGGTATCCCTGTTTTCCATCTTCCAAGATGACTTCATGCTTCCTCCCTTGCCACTCGCTCGCGTCCCTCTCTTGCCATATTAATTTTGCATGCCTAGCCTTTTTACGTGATTACGCTTTTATTCATTATTTACTATTAAGTATTTATAACAGTTCATATTGTTTTTATTGTCACACTCCGTTATGATCATATTTCTGGGATTTTCCATGTTGTTTTAAGGGGATCTCCAGTTGGTAGCCCTGCCTACCACCACCTGTCCACGTGATTTCCCTGTACCCCCCCCACCCCTCCCAGAGCACGTCTCTCCTCTTATTCGAGGGTTGTTGGCTATGACAATACGGGCCAAGTATGCTTGTTCCTCAGTCTTCCCTCAACATTCCGACATATTGAGGACCGTGATTATCTCACGGGGTGCTACATAGTCTCATTCATCCCGGGCGGTTCTCGTCTCCCCCCTCCCGTCGTCTCGATTGGCCATCAGTCGGGGGAGGGGGAGGGCCGGGACCGCCGGGGACTATATCATGTGCCCTATCCATGTGATTGGGCAGTATACCTAATGCCTTCTTGGTATGGCTTTTGCTTTTAGCTTAATGGAATTAGGAATGAGACCTTATCTATATTTTTGGAGTGTCCCCATCATACGGTACCTCCTGCCATTATCGTTCGTAGTAGGACATATTATTAACCTACAACCATAGCATTCTACACGAATCATTACCTTCGTCCCGGTACGTCCGGTAGTCTCGTTGGTGGATCCCTTGGCTCCTCCAGCATTCTCCCACCGTACCCTCCCGTCATCAGACATTGGGACCTCCGGGCTTACAATACTGCCGGATCTGATGACACTGACACAGTTTATGATTCCTACTCTCCCTACGGAAGCCCTATACTCTCACGGACGTTAATGTATAAGATCATAATAATCGGAGTTCTTTGTTATATGTATTTTAAGGATGTAACTTTAAGTTTACTCTAAGTTTACTTTAAGTTTACTTTGAGTATTTCTGTTCCCGGTCCCCGGAACTGTTATTTATTACTATTCAATCCCTTATTTATACATCCTTTTCTCATCCCCGGCTCTTCCGGGTTCCTCTTGGAATAGTCTAAGGTTCTCTGCATGTTTAGTCTAAGACTATGCATTTTGCTTTAATTTCAAGGTTCGGATCCTCCGGGCTCCCTTCTAGAGATATTAAGTAGGTGTTCATAGACTATTCCTTTTTACAGGTGGTCCGCTGTCGGATGACAGCCTGCGCGGCCGTCCTTCAACAGCCCTGCGGACATGAGGTCTGTAGATCTCACGCCGACTGCGGGATCCAAATGGATGACCTGATAGTTTGGTACCCCGACTACGACCTTGTCACCACCCTCTCTTCGGAATCAGTGAGTCCTCTATAGGTCGTTTTTTCTACTTGCATTCCTCTTGCTTTATATAATGAACCTTTGGTTATCATTTCTCAGCTCCGTCTCCCGGGTTTGCTAACCATATCCCCGTTCTTTCAGAGTTCTCAAGCAGCTAAGACCACAGCAAGAGCCACCTTGAAAGTTTGGGTAGGCGGCTTCGCCCGTAACGTTAAGGCCAAGAAGCCTTACGTCCTATCTGAAGAATACTGCAACTTGATCTATCCCAACGCGAAATCTTCTGCAGCAGTGCCTAAAGAAGTGGCAGCCCCTATTATTGCCGACATTACAGCAACCCTTGGCCTTGCTCTTGATCAGGATACTGACCTCGGTGACGACCCCGACCCCATTGAGGACAATGTTGCGTCTCTGAATTTGGACTTGGAACCCATGGTTTTGGATGAACCGGTGACAGGTAAGGAGGTAGGTGAGGCAGGTGAGTCCGGCGCTAAGATCCCTCTTCTTAGCCCTTTTTCTTCGGCATCTAATTCTTCTTCCTTTCTAGGTTTTGATGCGAATTGTGAATCTACCCCAAGATCACACCCGGTTCCTCCCAAAGTTAAGTCTCAGAAGAGACCCTTAGTTAGGACTCGCAAGAATCCCACACTACCCAAAACAACCAAGCCAAAGAAGGCTTCCCTCCCCGGAGCCCCAAGTTGCTTAGCTAGCACCTCCTCTACTTCTCAGGACCTGGGAGTGCAGCCAACTTCCTCAGTTGCCCCGGCCAACTTCGACCCGGTGGCTCTCACTAATATGATGTCTAGGGTTGTCTCAGAGCAGATTAGCTCAATGCTATCTGCCGTTACCAAGAGACTGGACACCTTAGAAGGATGACTGCCTCAACAACAGCAGTTCCTTATCCCGGACGCCTCAAAACTCCCGCCTTTCACTAAAAATAACCCGTGGAAAATGGCGCTCCACTGCCCTTTCACTGACGGGATGTTGACCATCGAAGGCTTCGGAACCCAGCCCATTGAAGACTTTGAATTCTTCCCTCCCGGCCTTCAATTCCCCTTCCCCGGCTTCGCCCGGCTGACAGAAGAAGCTCTTGTCCGGCTAGATAAGGTCCCTAAGGAGACCGTTATCTTCCCAAAAGAACAGGCTCAGTCTGTTTGGGTTAGAACCCTGAACGAGTGGGGTTGCACGAACACCATGCTGACTCCCCACAAGAGCACATACACTATGTTTCTTGTGGACGAGCAGACCCCTACTCCTTGCGTCACCAAGATGGTGGACTTAGCTCTTCAGGCAGTGGCCGAAGACAAACCTTTGCCCCAGCTTCGGGAGACAGACCCTACATCTCTTCTGCTCCCATCAGATAACGAATGTTGGCTTAACATTCAGTCAAGATTTACCTCTGGTAAATTATCCGCTGATTGTGCGTCGACGCAATTTAGCGAACGTCTTCCAAGACTTCCCGAAACCTTAATTCGACTCAAGTTCGAGTCCCGGTCTAGGTTTAGCAGGAGCCTAAACGTCTCGACGATGGCGGAGATGTTTTCCCTCAACTTTGATGAGGAACATGCCTTTAAGGTCATGACAAAGGCCACCTTACAATCCTTGTTATCGGATTGCTATGACTTCTTGGTAGCCAAAATACGTTGCCGTAGGCATGTTTTATCAGAGGCTACTATCCGCCATGAGCCGAATAAGCTCATTAAAGCTTCCGCTTGGGGTCCGGACCTGTTCCCGGAGGACATGGTCAACTCGGTGTTGAGCGAAGCTGCCAGGGTGAATCAGAGCCTCAAGGTCCGTTGGGGTCTCACTCCTAAACGGAAGTTCGAACAGTCGAACGTTCAATCCCTGGGCAGGAAAAGGCTACGTCCTTATAGCTCTGCCCAGTTCCGCCAACCTCTCCAGGTAGTCCAGCCGATCCCGGTTGCTCAGACTATCCAACCCTCCACCTCCAAGACTCAGCCCCAAGAGGAATATGTTCTCGTCCCTAAAAGCCAGGTGGCTTCGAGTTCGTTCACCTCACCGGCTTACAACCCTACCTATGAGTCCCGGGGTTCCTCTCAAGGATACCAGCGGGGCAGGGGCCTTGGTTCAAGAGGTTCCTTTCAGAACAGAGGCAAGGGGAGATATTTCTCCCGTGGAAAGGGATCACGCGGAGGCCGTGGCGGAAAATCATCCAACTACCGAGAATCTTCAGGTAGGAGGGAGACTTTATGCGTTCAGGAGTCGCTGGAGGTTCAGTCCTTGGGCCTTCAGCATAATTTCCAAGGGCCTGGGGTGGAGTTGGATAGAAGGGCCTCCTCCACCGAACAAATTCCATCAACTCCCGACACCGGATCTGACTCTGTTTACCCAGGATCTATTGCACAAGAATGCAATCAAAGAAACAAAACATCTGAAATTTCAAGGTCGCTTATTCAGCGTCCCGAAAAAAGACTCAGACAGCCGGAGAGTCATCCTCGATCTTTCCCGGCTAAACTTGTTCATTCAATGCGACAAGTTTCACATGCTTACCGTCTCGCAGGTACGGACCTTACTTCCCCGTGGGGCCGTCACCACCTCCATCGATCTTACCGATGCTTAAAAATGAACTGTAACCAGAGAGAGGGATCCAGTGTAATACTGTCTGGCCAGTCAAAGGACATCATAACACTCTAGTGGTAGTATCACAACGAAGAAGCTGGTTCCCCAGTAATATTCACGTTTTTCAACCCAAATCGCCGCTTAAACTTATCAAACCAACCTCTGATGGCTTGGAAAGACATCTGCGGGGTTGCTAGATCTTGGCTGGTTGATGGCTAGGTATTATCCTCCGTGAAATGGTAAAGTAGAAACAGCTTTTTCCTGGACACTTTGCGAGTCGATGGTGATCCCCTTATGATGCTGGTCCTCAATTTACAAAATATGGCACTCTCCATCTTGAGCATGCCCTTTTCCTTCCCTTTAGATACAACTTTTGCACTGTAAGGGGCATTAGCAGCCACAGCAGCACGAATCTTAACAGCATTCTTCTCAATGTACCTCACAGTAATCTTGTTCATACCGAAAAGTGTTTTTAAGACTGCTTATTTCATTTCGTCCTTACACTTATTAAGGAATTTAACCTTCCCTTCAAGGGGCAAGATCTTCCGCTCTCGTTTAGCAGACCCTTCGGAAGTCGAAGCAGTTCGCTTGGGACCCATGATCTTGGAACAAAGGCAAGGCAAAATTCGTGCAAAATACGTTAGGATGAAGCGGGAGATGTTCACGTGAAGCCACACGAGGCAAGAGTGAGGCCGAGTCAGCGAGAGATGATGGGAGGTTGTGCTGGGCGGAAAGTGGTGCGAAGCGAGCCTGGTGCAAAGTGGTAATGTCGGTTTTAAATCGTTGTGCCGCGAGAGTACTTATCACGAACCAGCGAGTATGTGGTTGTTTATATAATAGGTTATACGGTTCTCTGTGTCGTGAAAGAGCAAAAATTGAAAAGAAAGAACCCGCGAATAAAAAGGGATAATTATACACTAACGGGGACAGAGAAACTGGAATACAGTAATGCCTCTCAAATACGAAAGTTTCTGTATACGAAAATTCATGTTACGAAAGAGATACGAAGATTTTTCCCCTCATGTTACAAAAAACCTCATGATACAGAACAAAATAATTTCAAAATTTGCTTGCTGCAAAACAGTAAACTCGCCACCATTGTCCTGCTCTCCCATTGGTTACCTCCCTACCCTAGTGCTAGTTACCGCCATAAGACCTTGCTCTCTTATTGGTCAGCATCTTTCCCATCATGCATCTACATGTTGGCGTTCCTTGACTATTTTGTTTGGCAGCGCTATTGTTCACTTTGAATTTTTGTTGGTGATTTCGCTTTCGTACTTATAGTTTTCGTGTTGCGTTATGCAACTCTTAATTCTATAGCCATGGATCCCAAGACTTGCTGATGTTCAAGAGAAAAAGAAGAGGATACTTTCTATGGAAACGAAGCTTGAGATAATCAAGAAATATGAGGCTGGCATGCTGTTGAATGTGATCGCTAAGGAATATGGCCGAAATTCGACGATGATAAGCACTAGCCTTAAGCAGAAGGAAGTCTATCAAAGCAGCAATACTTTCTAAAGGCGTGACTGTCTTTTCAAGTATAAGGAGCCACGTCCCTGATGAGAAAAAAAAAAAGTGCTTTGTCGGACCTACATTATGGCGGAAGAGAAGAAGCCACCCAGCCATAAGCATATAAAGGAAAAGCTTACCTTTGCACTCTGTGCCAATCCCATTGGGGATTGTAAGGTCAACCCTGTATTGAATTATTATTTGGAGACTCCTTGAGCTTTCAAGTCCCATAAAGTGCTCAAGAAGAAGTATCCGGTGATGTGGTTGGCTAATGTAAAAAACTGTAAAAAAAAATATTTTGAAGAGAAGCACCTCCATGCAAAAGTTTTGCTGGTGTTGGACAATGCCCCTGTTCACCCTCCTGGCCTCAAGGAAGATTTCCTTCTGGAATATTCCTTTATTAAGGTTCTCTACCTTCCACCTAACACCACCCCTCTCCTCTTGCCCATGAACCAGTTGGTGATTTCAAACTTCAAGAAGCTTTATATCATCAATAGCACAAACCTTACCTTGCGTGAATTTTAGAAGGAGCATTTCGATATTGTGATATGCCTTCGACTCGTTAATCAAGCTTGACAGGAGGTTTAGAGGCACACCTTGAACTCTTCATGGAAGAAGCTGTGGTCTGGTACCGCCTCCACATGAGACTTCGAGTAATTTGATGTAGGCCTAGCTGAAGTCAAAACCATTGAGGATCCCAAACCTGTTCCGCGACCTGAGATTGAGGAAATCGTATCACTTGGAAGGTCCATGGGGCTGATTGTTGATGAGGACGACATTGATGAGCTTTTCGAGGAGCACTAAGAGGAGCTTAAGACGGACTATCTGAATGAGTTGGAAGCCATGCAACTGATCGTTATTCAGGAACTGTTCTCTGGTGGCGAGGAGGAGGAGGACAGAGATACGACTACGACAACTGCAGAAATCAAGGAGATGCTATATCATTATCATAAAATGGCCAATTTTATCGAAAAGAAACCCCTGAAAAGGTTCACACAGGTTGTGTTCTTGGCATTTTCCTCAGTCATTTAAGGAACTTTTTAAAAGCTGGCAGAAACAAGTTTCCGTGGACCATTATATTTTAGAGGTCATTAGTAGGTCAAGGTGAAGGTCAAAGTGATCCGAAAAAATGGAAAAGAGGTAGTGAAGAAGAAATTGGTGAAATTTAGAAAGTACAAAGCATAAAGTGAAACAAAAATAAAATAAATAAATAAAAGCAAAAGAAAAGAAATTTAATATTAAGTTTTTGTAAAGTCAAGTATTAATGTTTCTGCCATTTGATAATGTTTCGTAAAGTTAAATGTTAATGTTTTATGCCATTTGTTAATGTTTCGTAAAAGTGAAGTGTTCATGTTTTCTGTCACTTGTTAATGTTTCCTGCTGTTTGTCCTCCTCTACCACCACTTTAGCTTTTGGACATTGCCTCACTCAGAAGGTAAGATTCCACAGTTTTGTACGGTATTACTATTTTCCGTTTATATGTTCGAATAAATACTGCATTTGCAGCTATTAACAGTTAGTTTACGTATATTGAATGATTCAAATATATGTGGCTGTATTTCTTTGTGATTATAGCTTTATTGTTTGTAAAATTTAATTTTTTTTTTCATAGGGCTTGGAACAAATTAAGCGATTTACATGTAAAACGTGACTTATACAAAAAATCTTACTACGAAAACCAGTCTAGAACCAATTAATTTTGTATCCTGACATATTACTGTAACAGCCCCTGGAACTTTGCTTCTTACCATTAACTGCTAGAGTGTCTCATTACTTTACTAGAGGCATTTGTCTATTGTAAGGAAATAAAAGGGGATATATTTTATAAATTCTATTCGTAAATGTTGATAAATAGAGCTTCTGGATAAGAGGCAATATAAACATCAGAGGAGTTTTATAGAAATAATAGTGTACATGTAATCTCTGCTTATGAATTATAGCTGCAAGGCTGTATAGTACATTGTCTCCGAAGGTACTTCAAAGTGGTATACAGTATAATGTATCTGGTGATAATGAGTTTCAAATGTGGATGAATTGTTTGATGATAATCCTTTTTCCTTAATTGTGGACAATTTAATCAAAGGGTACACTTTCCATTTTGAGGACTTTCTAAGTTTGTTTCCATTTTCACCACTAATGCTCATGCTTACAATTTTATAGGCAGTACAGCGTAGATTATAAACTGGAGACTTATCTCAAAATTGCTCGTCTATATCTTGAAGATGACGATCCAGTTCAAGGGGAAGCCTATATTAATCGGGCTAGTATTTTGCAGGTATGTATGTGTTTTGTGTGTGAACACTTTATTTATGCTATTGATGTAATGAAGAATAAGATTTAAATTTTGATCCATTGCTTATATCCTATTTGTCAGTTTTGCTCTTTGTAAGACCATCTTATGTTTTGTCTTATGTGCATGTAAGAAAGAACGATCAAATAGTACTTCAATTCTCAAAAATTTTAATGGAAGTTTGTTTATTAGAAATAGAATTAATCAATCAGTTTACAATGATGTTTATTGTGTATTATATGACAATGATATTCATTTGTCTCACTGCAATTTTTTATTATTCTTTTTGCAGGCTGAGTCAAAGAATGAACAGCTGCAAATATATTATAAAGTGTGTTATGCGCGTGTTCTTGACTATAGAAGAAAATTCATTGAAGCAGCTCAGCGATACAATGAACTCTCTTATCGACCCATTATTCATGAAGATGAGAGAATAGAAGCATTGAAGAAAGCGTTGATATGTACTGTCTTAGCTTCAGCAGGTGAGTGGCAATTCATGATTTAGCCTTTCATATCTCTGTATGGCATTGTATATAAATTGTATTGTAACCTCAAGAAATTATTTAAGTATATTACATGCACTTGCTTGACAGGAGACAATCATATGCAGACATACATTAGGCTGGATTGGGAAGTCAATGAAATACTTTAGGGGTAGAGAAAAAGATTGGGAGAAGGTGAACAAGAACTTACTGCGAATAAAAAATTTTCTACAGGTAACTAAATACAGAGAAAAGTGGATGGTTGAATGAATTTCAGATAAATTATTAATCTGTCCAAAATAAAACATTCTTTGGTTGATGGATTGAGTATTTTGATTATTTTTAATGCATAGGATAGAAAAGGAATTGGTGAGTAATGCAAGAGTGGAAAGGTTTAGTGTAAAATTTAAATTTTCTTATGAGAATGTGTGGGGCATTAAAAATTCATCATCTAGAATAGAGGACAGGTTGTTGATGGCCATTTTCTAATTTTTATGACAAATGAAGTATATTTTAAGGTATTGGAGACTGACTAGTTTAAGGGTACGCCTATATGATCAAAATATGAAATTGTTCCGTAACTGGAATATAAACCTACACTATTTATTTAGGGGTACAGTGAACCCTCGTTTATCGCGGTAGATAGGTTCCAAACCTGACCGCGATAGCTGAAAATCCGCGAAGTAGGGATACCATATTTACGTATTTATTTAACATGTATATTCAGACTTTTAAAACCTTCCCTTTACGTAGTACTGTTAACAAACTACCCTTTAATGTACAGAACACTTAATGCATGTACTACAGTACCCTAAACTAAAACAGGCACAAATATTAAAGGCGATTTTATATCATGCGTTTCCTAAACACACCAAAAAGCACGATAAAAAATGACAACCAATGTTTTGATTACGTTTATCTCTGATCATAGTGAAGAAACAAACGCATTTACACATCTGTGTATAGGTTAGTTTTTGCATCGATTATATTGATTATATGTTGATTTTGTTATTACCAATGTTTTACTTAATTTTTCTTAGGACTTCCAAATAAATGAAATGAATCCCATTTATATAATGTTTTTCTTTATGACGCCGCCTGAAACGGAAACCTTCCATTCGTTTACTGTACGCTCCATCTTTGATCGTAATAAACAAACGAAGGCATTAAACGCGCATGATGAAAGTGATAAGTAATGATATTAAAAGCTTTTAGTAAATATGTTATTACAAATATTATTTACCGTATCTATATAAAATCCTACATACGTAGCAAAGCAGGAAAACAATTTTTTTTTTTTTTGGCGTTTAATCAACAGTAACAAACTGCCGCTAATGACCGAATGATAATTTACGAGAGAGAGAGAGAGAGAGAGAGAGAGAGAGAGAGAGAGAGAGAGAGAGAGAGAGAGAGAGAGAGAGAGAGAGAGAGTGAGTGAGTGAGTGAGTGAGTGAGTGAGTGAGTGAGTGAGTGAGTGAGTGTGTGTTGTTTTAAATGTAATAAACAAAAAAATATGATAGGTTATAACATGTATATTCAGACTTTTAAAGCCTTCCCTTTACGTAGTACTGTTAACAAACTACCCTTTAATGTACAGAACACTTAATGCATGTACTACAGTACCCTAAACTAAAACAGGCACAAATATTAAAATGTTAGAATATTAAAGTAGTATAAAAAAAATAAAGATTGTTACTGTACTCACCACGAAAGAAGTTGTAGAAAAACTTGAATGATGATGGCGATGAATTTGCTGCACAGTAGAAATGATGATGATGAAGTTGATGATGTCTTCTACTGTGCAGCCAATGATAGTATTTTATGTCTCTTCAGACGGAGGTGTCTTTTCCTGGGACACCTCTTCAACTTCTTCTTGGGACACTTCTTCAATTTCTTCCGAAGGCATAGTAGCAGGAGGAACTGGCTCTTTTTTGCGAGGCTGGAAGAACATTGTGATCGGAAGTTGCTGCCGCTGCTTCTTTTTTCGCTCGAAGAGCATCCTGTAGGGAGTCATGTCTTCATCGATTTTGTTGCAGAATT
Organism: Palaemon carinicauda; assembly: GCF_036898095.1. Taxonomy (NCBI): domain Eukaryota; kingdom Metazoa; phylum Arthropoda; class Malacostraca; order Decapoda; family Palaemonidae; genus Palaemon; species Palaemon carinicauda. Next base: position 86,875,792 of record NC_090728.1, read on the forward strand.
GCATAGCACGAACCATATCCTCGTCCCACTCTTGCGACAATTCTTTCAACTCCTTCGCAAGGTTGCAGAGCTTGGCAAGCCGTTCTAATGTTAAGCCCGTTTCTTCGACATTTTCTTGGGTCTCTTCCTGTGTTTCACTGTCTTCTTCACTGGCCGATTTCGTCAGGTCTTCGAGGTCTGCGTCAGTTAGCGGCTGGGAATGGCAGTCCAACAACTCGTCGACGTCTTCAGTCGTCATGTCGCCAAACCCGTCACCTCCAATTATCGCAGCCAACTGCACAGATTTCCGTATTGCAGAGTGTTGAATCTCAGCAGGTGTAAATCCCTCGTCATCGTAAACAATCTGGGGCCACAACTTCTTCCAGCTCGCATTAACAGTAGCAGGTTTCATTTCTTTCAGTGCCTTCTGGATGTTCTGTAGGCACGTGGCTATTGTGTACTTCCGCCAGTATGCCCTCATCATCTTGGGCAGCATCCACACACGCAACGAGGTCCGCCAAGGTATTCTTCGTGTAGAGGGCCTTGAACACCCTGATAACCCCCTGGTCCATCGGTTGAATTAATGACGTTGTGTTGGGTGGCAGGAACTCAACCTGAATGCCCTCATGCGACAGATCAGGTGCGTGTCCACCAGCGTTATCCATAAGGAGAAGGATCTTAAATGGCAAGCCCTTCTCTAAGAGATATTTACTGACTTGCGGGATAAAACACTGGTGGAACCAGTTGGAGGTCAGCATCTTCGTAATCCATGCTTTTGGATTATGCATCCAGTACACGGGAAGGAGATTCTTATTTTTATTTTTCAAAGCACGAGGGTTTTTCGATTTGTAAATAAGCCCCGGCTTTAGCAAAAATCCAGCAGCATTGCCACACATCACGAGGGTAACACGATCTTTAAATGCTTTAAATCCAGAGGCTTTGGCTTCTTTGAACAGGAAAGTTCGCAACGGCATTCTCTTCCAAAACAAGCCGGTCTCATCCATATTAAACACTTGTTCGGGCTTGTATCCACCTTCAGTGATAATGTTCTTAAATGTCTCATTCGCGTAAGTTTCAGCAGCGGTAGTGTCAGCGGAAGCAGCCTCGCCATGCAGGGAAACGCTTTTCAGGCCGAAGCGTTTCTGAAACTTCGCGAACCGTACTTTGCTGGCGGAAAAACGTTGTTTCTGAGGCTGAGAATCAGTGGATGTCCCTGCTTGAGGTTCATCTAGTACATCATCTTCGTCTTCTTCAGCATGGTCGCCATCATCGTCTTGAGGTTCCTTTGCCGCAAAATTCTCATACAAACCCAAAGCCTTGGTTCGGATGGTGTTCGTATCCAAGGCTATGTTCTTCTTCCGGCAGTCGGCAATCCAGACTGCTAAAGCACCTTCCATACTGACAATCGTTTTATTACGAGCGGTAACAACTCGCTTCGCTGACCTGCTAAAGGTGATGGCAGCCGTCTTTCTAATGTTCGCCTCGTCCTTCTTAATGTAGCGAACGGTGGATTCGTTCACTCCAAAATGGCGGGCTGCGGCCGCGTAACTTCTCCCTTCTTTCAACATATCGAGAAGTGTCACCTTCTCAGCAATCGTCATCATCTTTCGGTGGCGGTTAGGCTCACTACCAGCCTTAGTAGAAGCAGAACACTTGGGAGCCATTGAACGCTTGGGAGCCATTGTAGGGGTTAAACAGAAAGTTCAACAAAAAGTTCAACTTCAAACAGTCACGCACAGCACAGATTAAACGTAGCAGCATCTACCCGGCGAGAGAGCGGCAAACAAAGTGGCCGCGAGAAGATGTTGCAGATTGGAGAAGCGGTCAAAACACCAATCACAGGCTAGATTACAAAACTTGGGAGCTGATTCGTCATCTATCAGCACTGGAACCAATCACAGTCCGTCTTACATGCTACGTAGTAGTTACAAATTCAAATACAAGGTACAGTAGGGTCCCGAATTATGCGAGAATTTGGTCGATGAAAGGCCTCGTGTAATTGGAAATTCGTATATTTCGAAACACATCATGGCGGCAAACAGCAACCTACCCGTCAATTTTTTTTTCACTCCATTTCTAGCTTTCTAGCTATATATATACTGTATATACACTGTGTGTGTGTATGTATGTGTGTATGTATGTATGTATATATATATATATATATATATATATATATATATATATATATATATATACTGTAGCTTTTATCTTAACAATACTGTAAGAAATCCTTCTTATAGATTTTTTTTATAAAATACTGTAAAAAATTTCTTTTATGGATAAATAAAACAATAAAAAGTTGTTAAAGTTTTGATAATTTTCTATGACTGTAGTATTTACTACTGTACTATGCATAGCTTACTGTTTTCAGTATTTTCCGAATGATGTAGAATTATTTCCTATAGATACAAAAAACAAAAAAGGGTTTTCAAGGTTTGATACAGTACGTATCTAGCAATAGTTAAAAATTACAGTATAGTACTGTATATCCATGATGACACTCCCACACGTAAACACGGCCACTAGGCGCAAGTGTGCAATAGGCTGCTGTACGATAATCACGCTTTTTTTGCCCTGAGCGGTCATTTCACTAATGATAATTTCTGGGTCGATCTGTGGCGCCGGGTGAAAAGTCCTTCTTGTATATGTCTTTTCTGATAAAACCTTCCAATTATACCAGAGAAAGATAAAAGCATGGAATGCTGAGGTTACAACCCTCGCGCGAGCACCTTTTAGGTGTCGTGTATAAAGCAAAGGCGCGTGAAATCCACTATTCACAGGTTGTCTTCCATTTAGTTAATTCCTTCGTCAAAGGGATGGGCCGATACAACGGCCCTAGACACACCCCCATCGCCGCACCACCCACGCCACGACGCGAGCGCCATCTGAACAACATCCTTCTTTTTGGAATACTAAGTGTTGATTTGTTTTGTGGTGCTCTCGGTCTTTTTTATCAATCGTGGATTTATTTTGTCATGTCCGAAGCTCCATCTTCACACATTCCAATGTTAAGTACCATAGTTTGTTTTGACAGTATTTTATTGTACCGGGCTTTTGTTTTATATCCAGTATAGTCTGTTTTATTATTCCCGTCTGGCCTTTCATGGCGGCCATTGTTTGTTCACTTGTTGGGAATTCATCTTTGTCTGCCCGTTTAGTACTCTGTCACTTAGGTTCTTGGTTAAGTCCCTGGCCTTATGCCTTTAGAACCGTTATTATTTTTATTTTTATTTTTTTGTGTATTTATGCTCATGGTACTTTTTGCTAGTAAGTCCAGCCTACGAACGAGATAGCGATTTAGCTTTGTATTTGTTTAGTGCCCGCCCCTCCGAGGCGTTCGTCACTCGACTGTGCTATTTATTTAAAGTTTTAGCAGATGCTATTCTTCGATCGTAGTGTTATATGGATGTACATTTTTATTTTATACGTTTATAATAGTGTTGTGTAATTTTTAGTCCTGTTTTTGTGTCCAAGAGAGCGAGAGATTGGGGTCCCCGTTTTCTGTTCGCAGTCACGAGTTACCCCTTTCTCTCGTTTTCTTTCTTTGCTCTGGTGGTTGAGCGGATTTCCCGTTTTCCGTTTTGTGCGTTCAACGGGTTCTCCCTCCCTCACCTCTCCCCCTCGGGGTGGATGATAACTTACGAGTTATTTATTTTTCGTGACTTTTCAATTGTTAGCGTTATTTTGGTCCGTGTTCGTCCTCTCCCCGTTACGGCTCGGGAGTAGTTTATGAACGTTTTCCACTCCGCCTTGAGTTCTACTCCGGCTTGAGGGATTCTCAATGACTTTCGTTCTATTGTTATATTTATATATTGTTTACTACATGGGACGGGCTTCATATTGTTTAGATACGACCCTCCGGTGGCCCTTACTGCGGTCTCAGGCCACGGCCATATCCACAATAGCCATTGTTATTACAATTGTGTTTTTATTCACAATAATTATTCAGGACCTTTCTTCTCCCTCCGGCCTCACCGGAGGTTGTAAATACGCTTTGCTATGATCTAAGCCTTAGCCTTTAGCTGCGGCTTGGCTTTTATATCTTCACAATTGAATTATTAGCCACAATTGAATTATTCAGGGTATCTCATTATCCTCCGGCGTCACCGGAGGTCGCCCATACACTTCACACTTATATTTGCCTTGCCTTTGGCTAAGACGGCATTATTCAGGACATCTCATTACGCTCCGGCTTCACCGGAGGTCGCCCATACACTTAACACTTATATTTGCCTTGCCTTTAGCTAAGGCTGGTGTTTATATTTATTTTAAGGGCATGTCACTGCTTCCCCGACCCTCGCAGGTCGGCAGATTGCTTTAAGTTATTTATCCTTATGTCATTAACAGACATTAGGTAAATTACAAATATACAAACATTTGGATATTATAGTGCCAACAATGGTTTTGGCCGAATAGCGATTTAAACGTTTGCGATTTAGTCTGTTAGTCTGTTAGTTTGTACTCGCCCCAGGAAGGCTCGATTTAGACTATATCCTTATTTATTGGTTACGTTGTCGTTATTCTTCGTTTTTGGTTATTACAATGACTAAAAATGAAAAAGAAAAAGGAAAAAATAAAAATAAAATAAAAACAATCGGTTTTATTTTACTTTCCTTATATTATTGTGTGATGTTAGCTTTTATTATGTAACCTTGAGAGTGAGAACATAAGGTGCTCGTTTATTAGCTCGAGTAAGGGAGGTGATTTTCCCGTTCTCCGTTTTTATACGTTCACGAGTTATTCAGGCCTCCTCTTATTATCAGAGTTGATGATAGTACGTTTAATGTTATACACGTTTTATTGATGTGGTTACTGTTAATATAGCTAACACTATTAGTAGGAACGTTGGTGTATGAGTCATTAATTGGGTTCGATTTATACCGACACCCTTAGCTCCGCCTTGAGTTATGTTTAGCTCCGCCTTGAGTTATACGCCTCTATAATGGATACTCATTGGGTGAGAACTGGTCAGATATTTGGAGTGCAACGGTGAAATCCGGCACTCAGACTCCGGCTGAGACCTTTTTGCACACGAACCTTTGTCATGTTTGATCTCGATTACACCTTTCCGGCCCCTTTTTTCATCGAATCTCCGGCTTCGCTGGAGATAACTCAAACATTCATTGAGGTTAATGTTATCGTACCGGTGACGGTCACGATCTCACGGGGACTAGCCTTTGCTACCGGATCTCCCATACAAACAGAGATCAAGCAGACGTCCAGAACCGGAGTTAACAATGTGATACCGATGAGGGTTTCACAGTTTCATTATTACGGTCCCTTTTTCATCGAATATCCGGCTTCACTGGAGATAACACAGACATTCAGTTTTAGAGAATGTTATCGTACCGGTGAGGATCACGTTTTCACGTTGCCGGACCTTTGTCACTGGTTCTCCGGTACAAACTGAGATCAATCAGACGATCAGAATCAGGGTATGAACCCTTTTTCATGAATAATCACAATATCGTCATTACGATTCTTTTTCATCGAATCTACGGCTTAACCGGATATCGTACAGGCGGTCAGCATTGAGGTTAATATTAGATTTCCTCTGGTTCACGTTGTCACTATGACGGACCTTTGTTTGTACCGGGGATGGTTACCGGAGATCCGGTACAGTCGGAGATCACTCAGACCACGGGTGGCCAATCTTTTGTTTTACCTGTAAAGGGAAGGATTTAAAAAAAAAAAAAAAAAAAAAAATATTATTTATGAACGTAACTATGCCTATACTTATGCATGTATTTAATTCTAACTATGTATAAATATGGATAAATATCCATACAACATCGTGTTCAAATAGAATTAAATTAATTATGCCTATATTTATGCATATTCAATCCTAACTGTCTAAATATGGCTAAATATCCATACAACATAGTGTTCAAATAGAAATACATTAATTATGCCTATATTTATGCATAGTCAATTCTAACTATGTCTAGATATGGATAAATATCCATACAACATAGTGTTCATATAGAAATAAATTTCCACCCAGTGGCGAATGCGCCAACAGTGTCACATTTCATGAATACAAGTGTCGCACTATACCCCAGAAGATAATACATTAAATAACTTGTCTTTAAAATTGCTTTTTAAGAGTAATACAGCTGATCCCAGCCTGTGAATAGGATCGCTAACCAAAGTTCAAGGAACATCCAGACTTATGTCCCCTTTGTGTTACAGAAGGTTCGCCTGCATGGTTCCCATCAGGATGATGATGATTCTCTCTGGCCTGCAAGAGAGGCTCTCCACCCTTGGGTATCGAAGTTGGGAAGGAATGCTCCATCTAGAGGTCCCTATCTCCTCGGAGTGTCCTCTCTAAGGTTGGACAACGACCCCATGGACGGGCAGGTATGTGGGGATGAGTTTTGAGCCTTCAGCTTTGCAATTACCTACGTCACCGACCTAGGACCATTAAAGGATCCTAATGTTCATGTTACCCTGCATAAACTGTGACGGCTAAAAGCAACACATTCTAAGGAAATCCAAGGGGCTATGACGAGCTCTAAGGTATGGGGGTGAGTCAGTGCCGTTCAGGAACTCGGATATAGGTGGTACCATAAATCTGGAGGGCATAGACGTCCTCCCTCTGGGGGACCTAGATTTTACTTCCAGGTACTAGAATTCCCATTCAACGGATTCGTTCGATTGAAAGAGATTGCCTTGGTTAGCTTAGACAAGGTACCGAAGGTAACGGTATTATTTCCTAAAGGGCAGGCCCGATCTGTCTGGACCAGGATGTTGTCAGCCTGGGGGGTACGATAATTCCAGGCTCTGCCCTTCCAGTTTGACCTACACGTTTGTTGGTCTGATCGGGTCAGTTGTGGGAAGTACGTTCTGTCTGAGACCTCTATCAGACAGGAATCGATAGTCGGTTTCCCACTCGTCATCACAGCCTTCCTCTGGTTCGACGGTTTTGTATCTGACCCCCCATCATCAGGTGGTCTACCTCACTGATTCCCCAGGTACTCAGCCCAACTCCGTTGGGATGTTTTGCCTGCATGCAGCCCTAGATCCGAACCCTCAGGCTCCTTTCATGGACACCAGAGAGGAAGCTACAGGAGTAGAAGACAGTCCCGACATCAAGGCGGACCTAGGAAAAAGGGGGCTCGGAGAAGGGAAGGACCTAGATTCACTACCTCACAACGCGGTGGTCCCGGTAGAGGGAAGACTTTACCACTTTCGTGTCCATTGGACTCGGTCTGTGGGATCATAGCATAGTCTCTAACGGTTTGAGATGAAAATGGCCTCAAGGTCCTCCTCCTCCGCCAGTGACCTTCTCCCAGAAAGACACTCCCGTCCTGAAAGAGTACACCACAGGGTTACTCAAGAAAAAGCAATCAAACGACTATCTCTTAGGTACGGACCTTACTTCCCCGTGGGACCGTCACCACCTCTGTCGATCTTACCGACCGATATTAGATTGCGCCTATAGCTCGAAACTTCTCTTCTTATCTGGGTTTCCACCTAAGCAGGAAAGCCTTTGTGTTCAAGACATGCCCTTCGGCCTCAACATTGATCCCAGGATATTCACGAAACTGGGAGAAGCAGTGTTAGAACAACTCAGGAACCAAGAGATACAGATCATTGCTTATCTGGCCGGTTGGCTCATTTGGGCCCGGCCGGCCATAGAAGGCAACAGAGCTACGAAGGAATTACTTCGATCGATCGACAACCTGTGATTTCGGGTCAATCTCCATAAGTCTCGCCTGCGACCATCAGGCCACTTAGAATGGTTAGCCATTCAGTGGAACCTTTCGAAGCACACGTTGTCTCTCCCTTCCAAAAGTAAGAGGAATAGGTTCCAAGATCAAGAATTTCTCAAGCACAAACAGGTGTCCAAAGAGCCTAGAAAGTATCCTCGGCCTTTCCCAATTCACTTCAGTAACAGATCTCCTAATAAAAGCCAAACTCAAGACATCAATCGATTTTGGAGAAAGAGAACTACAGTACCTATAAGAAGACAAGGTCTCGAAGATCCCCTCTGTCGGGAAAATGAGACTACGCCCATGGTCCGAACCGAAGAACCTCTCCAAAGCGGTTCCTCTACAATTCCCACCTCCACAAGTGACATTCCATTCAGCCGTGTCTCTAAGTGGATGGGGGGATTTCTCCGAACATCAGATGTTTCAGGTTCTTGGTCACTAGCCATGGAACAGTCCCATATCAATGTTCTCGAAGCCATGGCAGTGTTCTTGACCCTGAAGAGAGAGACTCCTCCGAGGTCGACACACATCAGAGTAGTGTCAGACAGCACAGACGAGGTACACTACGGAAACAGGGGAGGATCCAAGTCACCCAACCTGAATCAGATCCTGGTCACTTTCTTCGCCTGGGCAACAGAAAAGAACTGGTTCCTGTCAGCACCTCACCTAGCGGGAGGCCAGGATGTGAGAACGGGCTCACTATCCAGGACGAGTTCCCTGGAGTCAGAATTTCTCTCCGGTGGATACTCAGGTTCGTTCCAGGCATCCAGGTAGATCTATTCACATCTCAGATCAATCACAAACTTCCTTGTTATGTGACCCCAATCCTGGACCCTCGGGCTCATGCCATGGACGCATTACCCCGGGATTGGAACCATTAGAGGAAGATTTCCCTATCTCTCCCAGTGAATCTTCTAAAAACTTTAACACCGACTGCGCTCCTTCCGGGGCGCAGTGGCTTTAGTACCACCTCACTGCCCAAGAACAGTTGGTTTCCTCTCCTCCTCGAGTGGAAACTCCGTCCCATCCGGATCCCGTTCCTCAAACTGACCCGAGTATTCCAAACTCACTGTGTCAGATTACTCAAGGATGTCCAAAACCCTAACTTGTGGACTACAGGAAGTTGGCAGCTCGTAGAGACTCGAACATTGAACCGGAAAACGATTTCTTCATCGAATCAGACAAAAGGGACTCGACAATTCGCCAATATGATTCGGCCGTTAACCCCCAAAATAGGTGGTCCCCTTGGAAAGTTATTCCTCTTCTCCAAGATACTTTTCTATTTCCGGTCACCACTCTCAGGGCCTTTTTAGCCACGACTGCTACCCGATCGTCTGGCCCCTTGTTTATCAGAGAACAAGGAGGTACCATTCCCATACGTGGTATTAGGCTATAGATCCTATACTTCGTTTAACAAGCCAATCCGGGATCATTTCCCCCAGAAGATGGACTTTGATGACCTTATAAAGTTCACGGGTTGGGAATCTCCTATGGTCTTCAAATGCCACTATCTAATGAACTTACAGGCTCTTAAATACCCAACAGTTGCAGCTGGGAGCCGTATCTCTCCCCAGTGATCTTTTGTTCTTCCTTTCATCCATCTCTTTTCTTCTCCCTCCTACCCGCCACTCGCACCACGACGCCGCTTCCTTGGTGGTTCGTTAGCCCTAAGTTTATTACATATTAGGTTATGTTTGTAACTATTATTGATTACCGTTGTTACAGGGTTGGGATATTCTTAGCCATGTCAGTTTTGTAGCATGTTTCCTCTGATACTCGGAGGCTTCCCTGTTATCATGTTTGTTTACCTTAATTATTTATGATTTTCTTTACATGGTGTTGTTTCTCTCCCCTCATTAAATTAGTTATTGTTGGGCTTGGAAGGCATTCTCTGGTACATTTTCACCCGGCGCCACAGATCGACCCAGAAAAGGGATTTTGACGAAGGAAAAATCTATTTCTGGGGAGAGACCTGTGGCGCCCGGTGAAACCCTTCCCCCTTTATTTTACACGATCCCACCCTTTCCTTTCCAAGCCGTCATGACCATTACAGAAGGATGTTGTTCAGATGGCGCTCGCGTCGTGGCGTGGGTGGTGCGGCGATGGGGGTGTGTCTAGGGCCGTTGTATCGGCCCATCCCTTTGACGAAGGAATTAACTAAATGGAAGACAACCTGTGAATAGTGGATTTCACGCGCCTTTGCTTTATACACGACACCTAAAAGGTGCTCGCGCGAGGGTTGTAACCTCAGCATTCCATGCTTTTATCTTTCTCTGGTATAATTGGAAGGTTTTATCAGAAAAGACATATACAAGAAGGACTTTTCACCGGGCGCCACAGGTCTCTCCCCAGAAATAGATTTTTCCTTCGTCAAAATCCCTTTTTTCAAAGTTAATATAATTTCTTTATGCTTATAATTCGTAATTATAGTTAAAAGTAGGGATATTAATTAAATGGTTGAGTAAAAAAAACAATTAATACTACTATTATTTAATTTCAAATGGCTACATAATACTGAATATTCTAATGGGTTCTTTTTATCTTCAATCGTAAATCTTACGCCTGGATAAGCAACAAAAGGAAAGGGATAGGTCTCTCTCTCTCTCTCTCTCTCTCTCTCTCTCTCTCTCTCTCTCTCTCTCTCTCTCTCTCTCTCTCTCTCATATCGTTTCCTGTATAGTTTTCAAATATGTTCGTCATACATTTGTACATTATTTATCCACTTTATTCTCTCTCTCTCTCTCTCTCTCTCTCTCTCTCTCTCTCTCTCTCTCTCTCTCTCTCTCTCTCTCTCTCTCGGCGTTTCCTTTCCCTTTATAGTTTTGTGAAATTTCGTTGTCCAGTCATTCGGTAATGAGAAGTCATTTTCGCTTTCGACATCGAAAGAAAACTTTGTTTCTTCAATATACTCATCACTGGAGGATTCAGAACTAGTGCTCTCATTATCAAACAGGTTATCATTATCAAATTCCACAACAAGAATATCATTTATTTCATCTAAAGAAATAACCTTCCTCTTTAGACCTTTCATTACAAAAGGAACAACAAATAACCACTTATGCATGAACGCCCGAGCGCACTGATAGGAAACCAGTTCAAACCAGAGTTTTGTAACACAAGCTACCTTCAGAAAAATAGTTGCCAGACATCATATAAGTTTCTATTCACAGTCCCCATATGCTGAGAGTGTTGCCAAATGGTGATCCTATACTTACTATACGAGTAAAGTAACATCACGAGACTGACGGCTTGTAAAAGGCAATTAAAGTCATGAACGGAATATACAGTTGAAGGCGGTACCGAGTAGATCGTGGTGAACGGTTTATCACGTGGGTGACGCTTAACAGGTTAAAAAAACATTTTATATAGTTCGGTATTTTCTCTATCCATCCTCTCCCAGAAAACCTTCAAATGTGAATTATCGGAATGTGTGCAGATCTTGGCAGTGCGATAACTAGTTAGCGACTGAGAATAAAAAAAATAAAAAGCCCGATTGACGAATGACGATGCTGATGAAGAGGATATCGAATACCGATTTTTCCCTAATTGATTTTTTCTACGTTCTGTCTAATCCAATGTACAGTACATTCTTATGTAAAGGGCGAACCCCAACATTTCTTGATGCTGCTACACTTTAATTATAGATATTTTACCACCTATTTATAATCTTTATTTATAATAACATCTTTAGTAAAAGCTCTTCAATATCACTTTCAGGAGTAAATGCGTTTATGATCGACGATAAAACGTAAAAAAAAAAAACGTTTTCCTTTTAAGAAGGCGTTTTTTTAGGAAACAAAAAACAACACGAAACAAAATTGCTCATATTTCATATATTTTGATTTTCTAAGGATAAATAAAACATTAATTATAACATTATTATTACATAGTACCTGGTAAGATATCTTTTGCCGCAAAAGTTAACCTATAGACAGATGTTAAAATTGGTTAGCGAGTTCGTTATGATCGGCGATGGAACGTACTAAACGAGTAATGGGTTTGGTTGTGGTGACATGTTTGGCAGTAGCATGATATAAAATAGTCTTTATTTTGATGGTTTTTAATTTAAAGTTTAATGAATAAGGATTTTTCACCATAATCACAACGTAAGTATAAAAATTAATTAGTACAAATATGGAATATTATACATATAGGTGTTGGACAGTTAGGCTAGGCCTAGCGACAAGTTCACACAACAGATGGGCAAACCTTAACATTTTTCATCCAAAACTAGTCTTAAAATGTTTGAACAGAAATCTTTCTCTCACATTCTCCCCCCCCCCTTCTCAGACATCGGGGAACCATCACCCCCCCCCCAATACAATTAAGAAAACAATAGATTTCCTACGCTTCGCGGTGCTTGACTCGCGGATTTAGAATGCTCCTCGCAAATACAGGAAAATTAATTTTTAAAAACTATCGATCGCGTAATTGAGGAATCGCGTAATTAGAACACGTGTAATTCGGGACCCTACTGTACTATATACAATATGCTTTACGCACGCTATTTTACGCTTGTTTTGTTGTAGGATATGTACGCTTATTCGAGATGTGATTTTTGCAACAAAAAATATTATTGGATGCAGTACTATGTACGTATACATACAAAAGATTCATGGAAAAGATGCACATCCATTACATTTGTAGTAGTAGCCACCAGCAGCCTTACACCATTCAAATATGACAAAGTCAGACTGCATCTGATTTGCTTTTCACTTTCGATTTAATTTTACTACGTATACTGAATTATCATATGATCACATTCTCTTTTCGTGTTTTATTTCTTTCCGTACTGAATTATATGTCATATGTAATGCAATGAACCATCAGTAAGAGCAGATTTTACTAATTATTAATGGAATTAACAAAATATTTGGGGTCTTCATATATCGCGGCTATTTTCGAAATTTCCGGAAAATCCGCGATATGTGTATATACATGCGTTGTGAAAAAAATCCGCGATATGTGTATATACATGCGTTGTGAAAAAAATCCGCGATATGTGTATATACATGCGTTGTGAAAAAAATCCGCGAAGTCGTGAATCCGCGATAGTCGAACCGCGAAGTAGCGAGGGCTCACTGTATTACTTTCGGCGAAGCTTAATGACAAGCCATTAAAATTTAGCAAGGGTTAACTACCCATACCGCTAGTTATTGGTGGTCGGGAGGATGGGGGGTCGTAGCTTGCTACCGCTCTTACTCACACACCTGTGATTTAGCCCACTTTTGCTTTTGGCTCGGATGGTGTACGGTCGTTGCCGTTCCTCATCCTTTGTCGTTATTATTGGGCTGCCATTAATTCTTTTGTGCCTTTCTTTGTGTTAGTGTGTGTGCATGTGTGTTGACTTCTGCAACCATGCACACCTGCTCTGGACTCTATGGCTGGCCCTGCGGAACCTTTATGTCAGCCCTTTGTCCCGCCTGCAGAAGTCAACGGTGTGATAGTAACAATCAGTGTAGTGAGTGTCGGGAGTGGTTTGCCTCCCAGTGAGAGAGGTTTTGGCGATGACGCAAGAAGTCTAAGCCAGATACTTCTCCTTCGAAAGGGAAAAAACCCAGGGTCTCTTCTTCCAACTCCGGACCTTCCTCCGAAGCTCCTCGTTCATCCTCTTCTGAGAGACCGCTGAGTAGTAGTGTAGACCCTTTTATTCGTGGCCAACCCTTCCTCGAGAGATGGTCTTGTTTCCCCTACAAAGTGGCCCCACCTGTCCCCCCCCCCCGGGTGAGGGCTTGTGTATGTCTTCTGTTTTACCGGTATGGTCATCCTTGGGGCTTCCGGGTCTGCCCTCCAAGGACTCCTTGCTGCAGCTCATCCTCTGGGGTGCAAGTGTGCAGCCGTCGTCGTCTACTTCGGAGATAGATCCTCTTGCGCTCCTCGACATCGCGATGTCAGAGGTGTCTTCTGTGGTTTCTGCTGACGCCCCTGCCCCTCCAGACTCTCCAGCTGTTGCTGCCGACTTAGTTTCCCCTGTTCCTGATCATCCTACAAGGGGGAAACTCAGTCCTACGTTTGTCTCTCCTGCGAGTGTTTCTCTCCCTCGGGGAAGCTCTGTCATAGAGACTCCTCTTCAGAAGACTGCTACTTCTCAGGATCAGCTTGGTGATCCAACGGCCCTTAGAGGGCGTCGCCATCGCAGAGCTCGCCCTCCGCTTCGCCTTAGAGGTCTTCCTTCACCATCGGTGAAAAAACACCTCTTTGGCTCTTCAGCCTCGTCATCGCAGCCGTCCCCTACCGAGGAGTCTCCGCTTCAGTCGTCTCCTGGCGCTCAATCTTCGCCCATTCCTGGAACTTCTCCCGATGGCGCTGCAGCTAGTCCTCGGACTTCGGTCCTGGACTCTTCTGTAGATCGTTCACGATTTCCATTAGTGGATGTTGGCACCCTGTTCCTGTGCTTCCTAGCAGCCGACCTACCAACCTACCATCACCATTCACGTCTCCGGTACAGCCTCCTGAGGCCCTATCTAAGCGTGCAGCTGCACAACGCTCTTCAGCTCGCCAGCGTCCTGCAGTGCACCACCGCTCACCAACATCTTGTCAGCGCTAGCCAGCACCATCACGCTTAACAGAGTACCCACACTCTCTAGCTCGTCAGCGCTCTACAATGCTTCGGCATTCGTTAGAACAACAGGCTTTATCGGTTCATCCTCAGCGCCTTCCAATGCCCTAACGATCTCCGGATCGTCGGCGCTCTCCAGCGCAACCTCGCCATGCTAGAGAGCAACAATTGCCAGGTCGCCAGCAATCACCAGCCAACCCACACTCACCAGCGCAACTGCGCTCTCCAGCCCGAGCTCGCCAGCGCTCCCCTTCGCAACAGTGCTCATTGAAACCTCAGAGTGCTCCTTCACAACTTTGGTCTCCGGCTCGCTAACGCTCTCTTATATGACAGTGCGCTCCCAAGCTCTCCTGAGCACAAGCGCCAACGCTCCCCTGGCATCTGCGTTCTCCAGTACTGAAGCTTCCTCAGCAACCTACAGCTCGCCGGCGCTCTCCAGCTCGCTATTTTGAGATTCTTGATGAGCCTCGTCCTGCACCTCCTCTCCATTACTCCTTGGTAGAGCTCACCAAGGCAGTCTAGAGAGACTCTCCAACCGACAGGTCTCTTTCTCGGCAACCGAGATCCTTAACCAGGAGAAGGTCACGAAGTAAGTCATGCAGGCTACTTTGTGGCTTGATGTCTGGTTAGGGACCTGGGGAATCCTGGTACAGACTGAGGATTTTTTCCAAGGAACATACCAGGAAAGCAATGGAGACTTTCCTGCTCTCAGGCACTCGCAGGATCGAGTTTCTCTCCCACTAAGTTTGAACTTGTGAGCAAATACTATCCTGAAATGTAGGGATGCGGTGTCTGAGAGATTCCACCAACAAGTCCCAAATGCCGAGATCGTTAAGCGCAGATATTCCTCTGTAGAGGGAGCCCATCTATTCTTGCCTAAGGACGTGGAACATGCTGCTGAGAGATGGAGGAAGTCCCATCAGGACTCCCTTCTCAATAGGGCTTTGACTTCCAAGCCCTATAAACCACCAGCTTCTCAGCATTCCCGTCCAGCCAAGACCACGACGAATAAAACAGCAGCAAAGACCACAGTGTCTAAGAAGCCCTTTCCTGCGAAGGACAGGAAAGGCACTAAGTGCTCCAGGGGAGGAAAATATCCTAGAAGGAACGGCCAAGGCCGCAAACGCTAGGATAGGCACTCTCCCTGCTTGTCTACCAGTAGGGAGATGCCTACAAAGTTGCTCGGATAGGTGGAAGCCACTCGGGGCCGAACCATGGACAACTTCTGTGATTCGTCTAGGGTATCACGTCCCGTTCATAACATCTCTCCCTCCCCTGACCAGGAATCCAGTGTCAATAGACTCCCTTTCCATGTGATCAGCAAAGGGGCTGGACCTTCGGGCAGAAGTCCAGACCCTGTTGAAGAAGGGCACTCTCCAGGAGGTCCTCGACGGATCCCCGTGCTTCTTCAGTCGATCTTTCTTGTGAAAAAGGCATCTGGAGGCCTCTCGGCTCTGAACAAGTTTCTCAAACAAATTCTGTTCAGCAAGGAGACATTAGACACGGTCAGACTAGTGGTAAGACCACAGGACTTCATGTGCACGCTGGACCTAAAGGACGCATACTTCCAGATCCCAATCCATCCGTCTTCAAGGAAGTACTAAAGATTCAGCCTAGACAACAGGAAATAGCAGTTCAAGGTGCTGTGCTTCGCTCTTTCCACAGCACCCCAAGTCTTCACCAGAGTGTTTGCCCTAGTGTCATCTTGGGCACACAGGATTGGCATCCATCTCCTTTGTTATCTGGACGACTGGTTAATCCTAGCAGACTCGGGGTCAACCCTTCTTCAACATCGAGACAAACTTCTGAGTCTTTGCCAAGATCTGGGGATCATGGTAAACCTCGAGAAGTCCTCCCTGCTTCCTACACAGAGACTAGTATACCTAGGCCTGATGATAGACGCCAATCTCCGCAAAGTCCTCCCATCAGACGACAGAATAGCGTGGCTGAGAAAGGTCGCAAGATCCTTTCTCAGACGAGAAGAACTTCCAGCCCAATTGTGGTTACATTTCCTCGGTCACCTTTCATCACTGCCCCGTCTAATTCCCAATGGTCGCCCCAGGAGGAGATCTCTCCAGTGGCGACTCAAGTCCCGGTGGAACCAGGCTCTCGATTCCCCAGACATTCGGATCCCCACGGGATCAGCGAACCAGACTGACCTCAAATGGTGGGTGTCAGACGAGAACCTACGAAAGGGAGTGAATCTTCTCGTCCGCCCCCCAGATGTGATGCTGTTCTCAGAGGCTTTAAAAAAAAGGGTGGTGGGCCTACTTGGTGCACCACATGACCTCAGGCCTCTGGTCAGATTCAGAAGAGTACCTCCACATAAATCTCTTAGAGATGAAGGCTGTCTTTCTGGCCCTTCAACAGTTCCAACAATTCCTTGCAGGCCACTCAGTGGTCGTGATGAGCGACAACACCACAGTAGTGGCTTACATCAACAAGCAAGGAGGTACTTTTTTGCAGCCCCTATCCCATCTTGCAGTAGAGATGCTGAGATGGGCCAAGTTTTACTCGATACCACTATCGGCAGGCTTCATTCCGGGGAAGAGAAATGTGCTCGCCAGCAACCTGAGCAGAGCGTCTCAGATAGTGAGTACCGAGTGGTCTTTGAGTTATCTAGTAGCCAACAAAGTCTTGACTTTGTGGGGTTCTCCAATAGTGGATCTCTTCGCAACAGCCCTGAACTTCAGGCTCCCGTTGTACTGTTCCCCAGTCCCAGACCCCAAGGCTCTCTGGCAAGATGCATTGCAACAAGGGTGGGACAACATCAACATTTACGCATTTCCCCATTCTGTCTGATGAGGAAGGTACTCAACAAAGCCAGAACATCGGGTAACCTCTCAGTGACCCTCATAGCTCCGCTATGGCATCACGTGGAATGGTTTCTGGACCGTCTGCAACTCCTGACAGTCTCTCCAAGAGAACTCTCTCTATGACACGATCTACTCAAACAGCCACATGCCAACATATTCCACAAAGCCGTAGCTTCGGTTCGACTTCACACCTGGAGACTATCCAGCATCTCTTCTCTCAGAGAGGATTTTCGCAACAAGTTGGGAGCAGTATGTCTGGATACCTGCGAAAGTCATCAGCAGCAGTCTACCTGGCAAAGTGGAAAGTCTTCTGTGGTTGGCGTCGTGGAAGGGGTATCTCTCCTCAGTGCCACTATTCTAGCAATAGCGGAGTTCCTCGTTTATTTGCGGGAAGATATGCGCCTGTCAGTCTCGAGGTAAAAGGCTATCGCTCAGCCTTAAGCCTCACCTTTAGACTGAACGGAATGGACATTTCTTCATCGCTAGAACTTTCCTTGCTCATACGGAGTTATGAACTTAGCTGTCCTCAGTCTAAAGTGAGACCTCCCCCATGGAACGTGGTTTGAGTTCTCAGGTCTCTGAAGAGACCTCCTTATGAACCATTACGCCAGGCAACAGATTGCCTCCTAACATGAAAGACGGTGTTCCCGCTAGCTTTGGCTTCGGCCAAGCAAGTCGATGAACTTCATTGTCTCTCATACAACATCGCCCATTCAAGGGGATGGGGAGAGGTAATGTTCAGCTTCATCCCTGAGTTTATTGCTAAGGCTCAAAACCCGGGAGTAGCGGATCCTCGATTCGACTCCTTTCAGATTTCGAGTCTTCGTCCTGTAACAGATGACCCTGACCATCTCTTACTCTGCCCAGTGAGGAGTTTGAGGCTGTGCCTTGAAAGACAATCGTAGCCCGTCCTCTTGTGCCTGCACTCTTTGTCAGCACAGGAAGAACCAAGAGTAGGGTCACCAAGAACACAATCTCAGCATGTATTTGCAGGGTCATAGATTATACACTGAATCCAGACCCTCCTCCTCCATGTCGCCCCAGCACTCAGGTCAGGGGTGTAGCTATGCTGGCATTCAAGAGGAACTCCTCAGTGATGCAGGTTCCTAAGGCTGGGGTGTGGAAACGACTACTTTCACTTCCCACTACCTGCAAGACGTGACCTACAGGAGGCCCGATACATTTTCTATCGGCCCCCGTGGTGGCTGCACAACAGCTGGTATAGTACTTCATGCTCCTTATTGAACAAGTAGCAGAAGGTTGAGGGCACTGTTACGCAGTTTTAGTCTGCATGAATGAAAAGGTTTGACTGGCTCTTATTCTTTTCTTCATCCTCCCCTCTCTTGGGGAAAGCAGCATCCTGGATTCTCTGCACAAGCTGACCTCAAACCACTGCAGGTAAACAATGCTCCCTTGTGTACCTAGTATTAAGCTAATATGTACTGTTGTGTCCTCATAACCTGGCGAGGTGGTATTGGGAAAGTCTTGGTTACAACAGTTTTTCCCACTTAAAGACTCGGAATAACTCTACCTGGACGGTCACACTTCTAAATATCTTAACACACAGCTTGCGTAGGCCACGGACCTTGCCTAGCAAGGCTTTAGCGAGGTGCAGGGACCCCTTATTTTGAGTACTAACATACTCAGATAAGGAGTCCCTGGGTAAAAGCCAAAAGCCAGATTGGCTGGGACGTCCACCCTTTCTAATTTGTGAGTCACCCCTAAATAAATAGCGTAGGTTTGTATTCCAGTTACGGAACAAATGACAAATTCGTAGATAATTTGTATTTTTTCTAACGATACAAACCATAGCTATTTATACAAACTTGCCTTCCAGCCCTATCCCCCTTGAAGTCCTACCTCCCAGCAAAGTGAGCTAAATCATCGTTGTGTGAGTGGGAGCTGTAACAAGCTACCCCCCTTAAACCCCGCTAATTAGCGTTATAGATAGTTAACCCTCGCTAAATTTTAATGGCTAGTCATTTCAGCTTCGCCGAAAGTAATACAGTACCTCTGAATAAGTAGTTAAGGTTTGTATCATTAGCAAAAATACAAATTATCTACAAATTTGTCATTTGTTCCTACACTAGATACAAACCTGAATTCTTTACTATAGGAGATATTCTAGCGCGAGCTGGAAAATACGGCAGAAAAACCTTAACAAGGTCGTTAACGACCGGGCAGGTAATTACCCACCTGTTAGTGGTGGGGGACCGCTGGTCGGTAGCTGCTGTTTACCTCCAATTGTATTCTAGCCGTCGCAGTGGTAACACCGCTGCTCGTGCTTTAATTTAACTGGCAGACCAGCCTTTCTTTTTGGCTTTTTGATTATTCCTTTTTCTTTTTCTTTGTTAGATGTGATGTCCTCTATTATGAGGTAGTGTTCCGGGCACCTTCATGTCGCTGCTGGAGGTGGATCCTTTTTCCCTACGTCCTGGGTACAGAGGTCATAGGCGCTCTGAAGGCCCCCCCCCCCCCCCCTGCCAAGTATGTAGAAGTGGTCGGCCTCTTTGTGGGAGAAGTTCGAGAGAGTTAGAATAGGAAGTCCTAGGACTCATTACCTCAAGGATCTCTGTCGAAGGTAAGGAGTCGTAGACCTCTTCTTCGGCCTCTCGATCTCTCCCTTCAGTCTCTTCCTCTCTTTCTTGCCTGCCTTCCTCCGGGGGGAAGTCGAGGAATAGTGGTACCATTGATTTAACCCCCATTCCTTTTGGTCAGGCAGATTATGTTGCCTCCCCCAGTGGGGCAATACTTCCCGCCACCGGGAATGACTGTTACCACTTCCATTCCAGATCTTGGTCTTCCTGGTTCCTCTTCGGAGGAGGTTTGGAACCAGTTCTTCGCGGGCAAGGTAGTGCCTCAGGTCCCTTCTGTTTTGGAACCCTCGGGAGTTCCGGACCTCGTCTACCTCCCATCAACTCAGTCGGCGCCCACGGAAGTTTTAGTGGATATGATAACTTCAGCTCGTGCGGCGCCTACTTCGCACTCCGTCGCGCTTCTACGAATTACAACATCGCGAGCGCAAACATCGCAGTACCTCCTCCTCCTCCTCCTCCTCCTCCTCCTCCTCCTCCTCCTCCTCCTCCTCCTCTTCACCACCTTGCCCTCTTTGGAGGCTAGGAGAAAGAGAGAGAAGAGGAAAAGGAGAGCTCGCTCTCCTCCGCCAAGACATTCTTGCCGGAGACACAGGCGACATAGGAAGAGACATCATCGTTTTCACTCTTCCTCGCCTGCTATCTCTTCACGAGATGTCTCGCCATAAGACTATAAGCGCTCTCGTCAAAAACATAAGAAAAGCGCATCCTCCTCGTCATCGCCCTCTTCGGAGGTCAGGAGGGAGAGAGGGAAGACGAAAAGGAGAACTAGCGCGCCTTCACTAGATGTTCTCGATGTAGAGACAGACGATATAGGAAGAGACATCATCGTTCTCGCTCTTCCTTGCCTTCTGTCTCTCCTCGAGACGTTTCACCTTGAGACTATAAGCGCTCTTGGCACGAACCTAGAAGAGCGCTCCCCCTCGTTATCGTTCTGCCCCGCTGTTGTCTTTCTCTCGTGAGGGATCATCTAAGGACCGTGGCCAAGGGCAAAACACGTCCTAACCTCGAACCCTCTTCTTCGCATAATACTGTAGTTTGAGGGTTTCCATTCGCTCTAGAAAAGTCAGATAGAGCGCTTCTCCACACTTTCACTCCTTATCTTCAGAGAAGATCACTTGCCTTCGACTAATCGATATCTGACCCTTTGGGGTCTCGTGACAGGGAAACTTCGATTTCCCGGCGCGCTATCCCTTCGGTTTCTTGCGACTCAAGTTGCTGAAACCTTGGGCTCTCGTGCATTTAGTCTTGCTGACACTTTGGTGTCTCGTGACAAGGGAAACTTCCGTTTCCCGTTGATCTGGCCCTTCGGGTTCTCGCGACACAACCTTTAGGGGCACACGCAATCACGCTTAACCTTCAGGTTCTAGTGAAACAAGTCACCAAGAGTTTTACTCTTATGACAGAGAGTCTTCGGACTCTTGTCGCATGGATTGTTCGCGTACGTCAACCAATACTGCGCCCATGACCATCAAGAGTTTTACTCTTATGGTAGAGTCTTCAGACTCCCGTCACGCAATTAGCGCTACATACACAGATCTCCGGTCATACACTCGCGGGGTCAATCCCTCGCTCTCGTGTTTCAGACAGGACAACCTCCCCAGTTCCTTTGCTCCCTAATGAGTTAAGGATTATGAGTCTCTCGGAAACCTCGGAAGAAGATGCAGGGGTTCGGCCCTTCTTCTCTTCAGTTGAGAGCAGGAGGCAAAGGGGAAACGTATTAGAGAGGCTAAAAGAAAACACCCAGATAGCAGCGATGTAGAACACCATGCCGAGGGCTTCGGACGCTCTGTTCGTTATCCTGCTTTTCATGTGGCAGCTCATGAGCTGCCCATGTTATGAGGTACCACTCGTTGTTAACCTGCAACTTGATCAACTTGTTGGGAAACATAGATTGCTGCCAGGAGGTTCGCCTCCAGGGGTTAGAGAACCTCCTCTTACGAGGGAATGATAACCTTCCTCGGAATCGGTCTGCGTGAGAGAACCACCCCCCTTCCGAGGGAAAGCTTCCCCACTTCAGCCATTCAGCAACCTTCCTTCCTTCGTGAAGAGTTGTGAACAGCTCAATGAGTTTTACCTCTGCTATCTCGTCCCCGAAGACTGTGCTTGCTCCCCTTGAGGTGGAGAAAAGCAAGTCTAAGGCTTGTTCCTCCTTCGGGAGGAACTTCTCCCTGGGAGTAAGCTTCGCTCAGGCGATGTACTCCATCGGGAGGACTTATTTCTCGTTCATGAGAAGGAGATTATTACGCATACGTTTTTTCCATAAAACTGGGAGAAAACTTGCCTTAGATGTCCAACTTCAAGAGAACTTCTCTCTCATTCGCGAGAGAGAGATTATTACGCCTACACTTTTTACCTATAGAACTGGGACAAAGCTTGTCATAGGGGATGTCCTCCTTCGGGAGAACTTCTCTCTCGTTCGCGAGAGAGATTATTACGCCTATGCTTTTTTCCCTTAAAACTGGGAGAAAGCTTGTTTAAGGCCTTATCCTCCTTCGGGAGGACTTCTTTCGCGTTCACGAGAGGGAGATTATTACGCCTACGTTTTTTCCCATAGAACTGGGAGAAAACTTGTCTTAGACGATGTCCTCCTTCGGAAGAACTTCTCTCTCGTTCGCGAGAGAGAGATTATTACGCCTATGCTTTTTTCCAATTGAACTGGGAGAAAGCTTGTCTTAGGTGATGTTCTTCTTCTGGAGGACTTCTCTCTCGTTCGCGAGAGAGAAATTATTACGCCTACACTTTTTCCCATAGAGCGGGGAGAAATCTTGCCTTAGGCAATATCCTCCTTCGGGAGGACTTCTCCCTCGTTTGCGAGAGAGAGGTTACTACGCCTACGCTTTTCCCCATAGAGCAGGGGGAAAGCTTGTTTTAGGCGATCTCCTTCGGGAGAACCTTCCTCCCATTCACGAGAGGAAACTGGTAGGAGTTTGCTGATACACGCTCCTCCCCCGTACACTTTTGGTTCTCCTCCAGGGGTGGAGCGAGAGCCTTGTCTTAAACGACGTTCTCCTTCAAGAGAACAAATCTACCCTGCGGAGGAGTTATCTTCATCCCTGACGTTCTCTCCTCGTGCTGTAAGGAGACGTCTTTTTGAACTTACTGGTTTTCCTCACGTTGACCCCTCGGGGTCTCGTGACGATCACCCTTTAGGCAGGTGTGATCGGGAGCCTTTGATCTCTCGTCATGCGGATCCTACGGGTTCTCAGGACCTTAAGAGTCCTTCGGGCCTCTGTCACGCTGGACTTTCGAGTTCACACGACTTGGAACCTTCGAGTTTCAGTTACGCTGAGTAGTCGGGCTCTCGTAACAATTAGCACAGACTGTCCGCGCACGCACGCAATTAGCGCTATGCACGCGACCATTGTCATTAAGAGTTTTACTCTTATGACAGAGTCTTCCGACTCTCGTCAACGGTCTTCGCCATTACCTCCAGACACTCCGACTTCTACCATTCTTCCCCTTTCGATAAGAAAGATACGAGGGGTAAGACATAAGGTTTGTCTGCTACTTGCGTCTCCACTTTTACCTGTAATAACACGCAAGGAATTATAGCAGCCTGAGGATTCCTCGGGAGAGCTGCCGTCAAGGGACCTAGAATCCTCCTATTTAAGGACTCTAAGAACTATGTGTAATTTCTCATGCCTCGGCGATTTGCATCTGTCTCCTCGACCCCTTGACACTCCAGCCTTAGACAGGCTATGTAGTCCACCCCAAACCCTAAGACCAGAATTATTTTCTGGCTGTGGCCTGATTGGTAACGGCTCTGACTGGTGTTTAACAGTCTGGGGTTCGAGTCCCGTTCAGACTCGTGAAGTGCCATTAGTGCCTGCAACCTTACCATCCTTGGAAGCTAAGGTTGGGGGGTTTGGGGGAGTCTATAGATCTATCTGCTGAGTCTTCAGCAGCCACTGCCTGGCCTTCCCTGGTCCTAGCTGGAATGGAGAGGAGGCTTGGTTGTTGACCATATATGGTCAGTCTTCAGGACATTGTCCTAACTGCAAGTGCAATGTCACTGTCCCTTGCCTCTGCCATTCTTGAGCGACCTTTATACCTTTAAACCTGGTCTGTTTGCCGAGATCAGAGACGTCATCCCTTCTCCTCTGATTTTGGATCCCCTCACGGCGAGACTCACACCAGGCTAATCCTCGAAGAGACACTCTACTCTTCCAGGCTCTTCTCAGTCACAGAAGCCTCGGCAATGGAAGCGACTTCAATGTCCCTTCTGGCTTGACATGTGGTTTGATACAGTCGGCTACCTTGTGAGGCACGAGGAATTGTCAAACCAAAACTCCAGGCAGTCCCTACAAGAAGTCCTAACTGCTGGGGCCAAGACAATGGCTACAACAGCGACAATGTGGAGCAATTGGGTTCTCAAAAGGAAGGATCAGTAGTTCCCAGACTTTCTTTTGTACCTCAGTGAGGAATAGCTCCTCTCAGTCTCGGCGATTAAGGGCTATCGCTCAGCCTTGAGCCTTACCTGTAGATGGAGAAGTTGACCTCTCCGCCTCAGAAATCATCACCTTGTCTGATTCGGGGTTTTGAGTGATATTGCCCCCCAGTTGAAATTAGACCATCACCTTAAGACGTGTCTTACGCTCCCTGAAGGGTCTGTCCTATGAGCCCTTAAGGGCCTCAGGCTACTTTCTGAACCTTAAGACCGTCTTCCTCGTACCTCTGCCCTCGGCTAAAAGGGTCAGTGAGCTACTGTACATGGTCTGTCTTATGTCGTCACCCATTCTAAGGGATGTGGGGGGGGGGGTGGAAGTGTCTCGCAACTTCGTACCGGGCTTGGTGGCTAGACTCATAATCCTTCATCTACCGATGAGAGATTTAGAGATTTTCAGTTTCCACCCTCAATAAGGTAACGCAGGATACAGACCAGTTGTTACTATGCCCACGTCTCCGTCATCTCTTCCTTAGTACCAACAAGGTAAAGAAGGGAACCTCTCGCAACACCATGCCTTTCTGGCTCAAGAAAGTTATGGCGAGGTCTTCTCACAGAGACCCAGAGGCAGCACAACCCATAGCCCATCAAGTTAGGGGAGTGGCTGCCTCACTGGCATTTAAGAGAATTTTCTCAGTCTCCCAAGTCTCAATTGCTGGGGTCTGGAAACGCTATCTACATTCACCGTTCACTATTTGAGTGACGTGACACATAGGTCTCTAGACACCCTTTCTATAGGGCCTATTGTGACAGGTCAACGGGTGCTATAGTTACCTTACGCCCTTTCCGGGGATAGTAACCATTGGCTGAGGATTCTGGGTTACACTAGGTTTTATAAAGGACATCCATCTATTTTCTTTGTCTCCTTCTCCCTTCCATCTGGGGATTCTAGTCTGTATTCAGTTTCAGCAGGACTCGCCATTGGAAATAAGGTATGATACTCATCTGATTCCTCTCACAGGGTATAAGTTATACTTGTGGTCACGGGGGTTCCCCTTTGCAAGGTCGGGGGAATCCTAAGTTTGGAGGGGTCCGAGTCGAATGTTCCTGACCCACTTCATCCTAAAACATTTGTTTCCATGAAGCTACAAACCTTCAGTTGTACTGAGATTCTGGGGATCTACAAAGAAAGAAGATTAATGGAAGATTGTTGCTTCAAAAGAGTCTAGTCTGAGGACTATCTTCCCTAGGGATAGGGAACTCCTTGGTCACCCTGGCCTCAAGACTAAGTCTCCTATAGTAAAGAATGAGGGATTGTATCTAGTGTAGGAACAAATGACAAACTTATAACAGAGTTTGTATTTTTCCTAACATACAAACCCGAATTCTTTACACAAATCTTCCCTCCATAACCGCCCCCTAGGATAGTCCTAGCTAGAATCCGATTGAAGGTAAACAGCAGCTACCGACCGGCAGTCCCCCACCACTAACAGGTGGGTAATTACCTGCCCGGTCGTTAACGACCTTGTTAAGGTTTTTCTGCCGTATTTTCCGGCTCGCGCTAGAATATCTCCTATAGTAAAGAATTCGGGTTTGTTTGTTAGGAAAAATACAAACTCTGTTATAAGTTTGTCATATTTATATAATTTTTTTAAATACTCTTTTTCAATGAATATATATTAGAGTATTGTTGCTTAAATTTAATTTTGATTTGAAAATAAATTGTTTTTGGACATTACGATATAGTTGATTTTGCCTGAAAAAATAATAAAAAATAAACCTTTTCTTTTTGGGCTTAGGCCATGTCGTGCTGATGGAAGTTCCTTCATTAGTAGCTTCCTAAGTATATGTGACTACAGTGATATATCCCAGAGAATTTACCGAAGGTATCCAGAATTCTAACTCCTGGAGCGAGTATCCCTTAAATTTCTTCAAGGGATATCGCATAAGGACGTAACTTGACACATCTCATAGCTAGTTACACCACAAATAGCCTTTCACTTCGAGAGGAAAAGTGGCAAGAAAATAAGAGAGTCGTTCAAGAGGTAAAACTGTTCGACTCTCCTAAAGTACTGTCAATAGTTCGGCCATCCGCCGCATCACGGAGCCACCAAACCATTCTTTCGTTTGTAGCTTTGCTGACCAGTTTTCCCTGTGTTATCTCGCTATTTTCGAAGCTTTTCTGCTTGAATTATGGATTCCCCAGCGTCATCAGCTTCTGGAAAGTTAAGTAATATCTTTGAATTGTGTAAATGTAAGCTCTTGCCAGTTTTGCTTTTCAATTGATATCGTAATTAACGTAACAAGAGCTGTTGCTGGCCGGATGGCGTCATGACGCGATCGTTCTTTTGTTCATTTAGGTAGCAAGAACGATATTCCCGGCTTCCTTGCTTTAATAACTTTAGCTATTTAGTATTTTAGCTAGGGATTTTTATATTATGTCATTGTTGTCGTAAATTTGGCGATAATTTCGAGCCTCACGAGTGCTAGGCTTCAAGCCTAGGCACTTTCACACCTCATGCATGATATAACCTTCCTGGTAAAGTTGTATTGAAGCTTAGGCAATATTTTATACAATTAAGATATTACTATTTTATTTTCCTCGTCCATTATAGTATACCAGAGTTACGTAGAACGTTTCTCTAAGCTCTCTAGCTTAATAGCTTTAGTGTTTTAGTATACTTTATATGTCCCCATTACTCTTGTATTGTCTTTAGGGGTAAGATAGATATCATTGCCCCTTTAAGTCAATACTATCTCTATGAGTTATAAGAGTAATTCCCTTTCCCTCTGATTAGCCTAGGCTATCCTCTGTTAATTTACTGTAACCTATGGTTGGGTAAATTTTCTGCGGCGTTTCGTTTCCCTCTCCTTTTCTCTGAGCTGGCAACTGAGTAGCTTGTCAGCATTGAGTTTGGAGTTGGGGACGGGACATCAGAGTAAGTCTGTGTTAGCATCTAGCTACCTGGATTTATACCGGCAACTGAGTAGCTTGTCGGTATTCCAGTAGGGCTAGTTGCTGTTCAGGAGGCTTGCCTCCCTAGATCTTGTAGAGGTTATTGTTGCACAATTTCCTCTTTATGGTCTAGCAGACAGTCCTGTATCGGGGGTTTTTAACGGGAGGATAGGTTTCTTCCCGGTTTAGACCCCTGGTACGAGATTCTGTTCTCTTGAGTTCGTTTTCGGACGTTCTCTCACTGCCTAACCCAACCTGGGGAATTGACTTCCCCTAGTTGAGGCTTTTACGAGGACAGAATCCTTCAAGTTAACCCTTTTACCCCCAAAGGACGTACTGGTACGTTTCACAAAAGCCATCCCTTTACCCCCATGGACGTACCGGTACGTCCTTGCAAAAAAATGCTATAAAAAATATTTTTTTCAATATTAAACTTAGCCGGTGATCATATAAGCTGCAACTCTGTTGCTCGACAGAAAAACCTACGGTCAAAATACGCCAGCGATCGCTATGCAGGTAGGGGTGTACATCAACAGCGCCATCTGTCGAGCAGGTACTTAGTACTCCAGGTAAACAAAGAACCAATTTTCTCTCTGTCGGGCTACCGGAAAGACCTACTAATACGCTGTTACTAACTGGATTTGTTTTCACAACTATTTGGTGAAGTACACTATTCTAGTTTTGAGCTTTCGCTATGCAGGTGTTTTATCTTCATCTCAAAACTTGAACTCGTTTTGGATAGATTTAATTAGGGTGACAAAGAGAGTATGGACTCTCTTTCACTTTTAAATGGCCGACCCTTCCCTTAGACGGAAGTGTGTTTAGGTTTTTAGTAATTTTGCTTAACACGTTATAGATCTATATATTTTATATCTCTCCGCCTTTATTAGGCCTCTTCGATTAACTTTCCATTTATTATAAACATATAAAGATATTTTTATGTTTTGTTTATATGCGACCTTTCCTGATAGTAGGCGGTCCTAACTTGGAACCAAAGTTAATCAACGTTGAGCCCGTTATATCGTATTTAGCCTTTAAAGAATTTAAAACTTTTTAAATTTAATGTTTTATGAAAGATTTTCTTTGATAGTCTTCGTACTGTTTTCAAAGATGAACTAACGTTTAGTTTTTTATGCTACGCAGTTGTTGACGTTCAGGACGTTCAACATGCGCTCTATCGTTACGATAGAGAGAGAGTGTATCACGGTTTCACTTTGCAGTAAGAGTAAATCGATTCTGACGTTTTGTTCATTCTTTCTTAGCTTAAATGTTTTAAATCCTAATTTAAAGGAACTTTTTATTTGGAAAACCTTTCAGTTTTTTCCTTTAGTCAAATAACATGTTTTTTTGACGATATATAATTGGGCTCTTCTCTTAGGTGCGAAATCAATAGAGAAAGAGAGAGAGAGATAGAGACGGAGGGAGAGAGAGGAGAGAAAACGTTCCGTTCAAGCGGGTAACGTTTTTCTCGTGTTACTCTCGTCCCTAGTCGCTGTACGGGGAAGAAGGTAAAACGTTTCTAGGGTTTTATTCTTGTCCCCAGGCTATGTGCGGTGAGAGATTGTAAACGTAGTTTATTTGAACTAGTGTTTAGTCTCTTTCCCAGCCACTGAATTTTTTATCTTTATATATGTTTTCTGTTTTTTGCTAGTATTAATGAGCTGCATTATACGACTGATTTCGCAATTACTACCTTTTAATGAGGGTAGAATTGCGTGTTTCAGGTAGAAATCAGTAAAAGTTTCGATTTCAGTGAAATAAGTGCAAAACAGAAAATCGAAGTGATAAAGTGATATGCGCAAAGTGTTACAGTGTTGCGTCCGAGGGTTCGTCTGTTCGTGCCTGTCGTTCACCTAGTCCGGGACCTCTTGCAAGCTCCCAAGCCCAGGGGAGAAGTAATGACGAACGACTTATGGGTTCGTCAGGCCTTGATCAACGAACAGACGTTTCCCTCCGTGGTTTCGGGCGTATCTACCCAAGATCGCCCCACCCACACAAAGACGAGAGAGCCCATTTATTTCTCGTCTGCGGAAGAGGTTTCTCGTAAGAAACCATGGACCAAGGTCTCGCAGCTTATTAAGCGCAAGTCGGTCCCTTCCGCGCAAGTCCAACGGCCCAGTTGTAGCCACTGGGTCAGTTCGGACTCGCTGCAGTCTTCCGACGACTGCTCACCTCCTAAGAGAGGCAAAGCGGTACCGCATCAGGCAGTCACACCGTCTGTTGCCGCACCTGCTCCTGTAGACCCTAAGTGGTCTTTGCTGCAGACCATGCAGTCTCAGTTAACGTCATTGATGCGGGACTTTCGTGCGGA
The DNA here is from genome assembly GCF_036898095.1 of Palaemon carinicauda. Lineage (NCBI taxonomy): Eukaryota > Metazoa > Arthropoda > Malacostraca > Decapoda > Palaemonidae > Palaemon > Palaemon carinicauda. The sequence goes on from NC_090728.1 coordinate 86,905,109, forward strand.
GAAGGTTGACACTGCACCAACCTCTAGCCTACAACCAACACGGTTGTGCGTCCTGTGGACGCTGAGGCGACCTTCTGCCGCACTCCAGCTGAGAGAGTCCCGCCACCCATGCGTTCCAGTGTACCCTGCCAGCCGCATGTTGACGTTCAGTAACGCACGGAACCTTCCGTTGACGTTCGCGAGGTACAACAACAGTCTAAGTTGTTTTGTTTTGACGCGGTGCGTCAACCTCCGCATTCTAGAGTTGTTTTGACTGCTCAGTATAGACAGTCAAAGCAGTCTCGAGTGAACACTGTATGTCCTCACGCACCTGTTGTGGTTGACAGTTCAGTTGTTGACAGTTCACAGACTGTCAAGCAGTTACATGACGTTGCCTTCTGGTCTGCTACTAATGCACCAGTGAGAGACTCACTGAGATAACCTAGCTTTTATCGGACAAGGTTCCTGTAGATGAGAAAGTGCTGTTCTCCCTCCTACTGATATTCCCTTGAGGACTCTGTCATTTGGAGAGGAGCCTTAAGCTGCTTAGCCTCCTATGGACTTTAATTAAATCATGATGATTTTTTAAGGATCTTCGTCCGGATCTTGTAACTGCTGCTCCTCGTTCGCCTAAACGTCAGAACTTACACTAGGCCTAGCTACTTCGAAGCCGTTGTTTTTAAGCTAGTGCTCTCTCGCTCTCCTAGAGAGCGTTACGTTGGCTAGGCGACTGGTTTTTGCACCAGGAGGAGTTTTAGGGATACAGCCTTTGATTTCCCTTCTTTTAAACTGGCTTATAGAGCGAGAGTCTGATAGGACACGAGAGAAGTTCTCGGCTTGGGAGTTCATGCCTCTGCCCAGATAGACTTCTCATTTCTGGTAGACTCGCCCTGGCGCCTAGCCAGGAGACGCTCCAAGTTGTTTACAGGTCAACTTCTCAACTTTTGTCAAGCCTTTGAAGTTTTGCTGTACTATTATGTCACACATAACAAGGCTTTCAGGGATGGTAAATGGTTCCGCCTCAGTCGCTAACCCCGTCTGTTGCCACACCTGCTCCCGTAGACCCTAAATGGGCTTTGCTGCAAGACATGCAGTCCAAGCTTGCGTCCTTGATAGAGGACTTAAATGCGGAGAAGAACCTTCTGGCCAACAACCTTCCAACCGGTTGGTTGTGCGCCCTGTTGACGCTGAGGTAACCTACTCGCGTCTGCCAGTTGAGGTGGTTCCTCCTTCTGGCCAACAACCTTCCAACCGGTCGGTTGTGCGCCCTGTTAACGCTGAGGTAACCTACTCGCGTCTGCCAGTTGAGGTGGTTCCTCCACCGATGCGACCCAGTGTGGGTTGCCAGTCGCACGTTGACGTTAAGCGACGCTCGGAGGTGGTTGTTGACGTTCAGGACGTTCAACAACCAGCAGAGGTGACTTGTTGTGACGCAGTGCGTCAACCTCAGCAACCCGGTAGGGTGTTGACTGCACAACCCAGACAGTCTAGACAGTTTCGGGTTGACGCTGTACTTCCTCGCGCACCCATGGTTGTTGACAGTTCACAGACTGTGCAGCAGTTCCATGATTTTGCGCCCGGCTCCGTCACGCATCCACCAGTGCGACCGGATTCAGCGAGTCAGACGTTGCCCACTCCGTTGCCGTTTCCTCATCAGTCTCGGATGAGGAACCCTCTGATGAGGACGTTGCTGAACAAGACGATCAGCCCCCAGCCCTGCTATCCATCCAGAAGATGCTGAAGAAGTAACGCTGCTCAGTCAGGCTGTGGATGAGTCTGGTAGGGACACTGTCATCCGTGGATCAATTTGTGTCACTAGGAAGACTACACCTCCGTCCTCTTCTTTACCATCTAGCTTTTCACTGGAAAAAGGACAAGACGCTAGAAGCGGTCTCGATCCCGGTTTCCGGAAAGATAAAGTCTTGTCTGACTTGGTGAAAGGACTATATCAACCTTAGAGAGGGTCTTCCCCTGACTGTTCAGACTCCCAACCACGTTCTCTTCTCGGACGCATCGGACGTAGGCTGGGGTGCGACATTAGACGGTAGGGAATGCTCGGGATTATGGAACTCGAGTCAAAGGACAATGCATTTCAACTGCAAGGAGCTACTGGCAGTACGTCTGACCTGGAAAAGCTTCAGGTCTCTCCTTCAAGGCAAAGTAGTGGAGGTGAACTCGGACAACACCACGGCTTTGGCGTACATCTCCAAGCAAGGAGGGACCTACTCTCTGACATTGTACGAGATCGCAAGGGACCTCCTCACCTGGTCAAAAGGTCTAGACATATCACTAGTAACGAGGTTCATCCAAGGCAACTTGAATGTCATGGCAGATTGTCTCAGTCGGAAGGGACAAATAATTCCAACAGAATGGACCCTCCACAAGGATGTATGCAAGAGACTTTGGGCCACCTGGGGCCAGCCAACCATAGATCTCTTCGCAACCTCGATGACCAAGAGGCTCCCAATATTTTGCTCACCAATCCCGGACCCAGCAGCAGTTCATATAGATGCCTTTCTACTAGATTGGTCACATCTAGATCTATATGCATTCCCTCCGTTCAAGATTGTCAACAAGGTACTGCAGAAGTTCGCCTCTCACGAAGGGACAAGGTTGACGCTAGTTGCTTCCCTCTGGCCCGCGAGAGAATGGTTCACCGAGGTACTTCGATGGCTAGTAGACGTTCCCAGAACACTTCCCCTAAGGGTGGACCTTCTACGTCAGCCACGCGTAAAGAAGGTACACCAAGGCCTCCACGCTCTTCGTCTGACTGCCTTCAGACTATCGAAAGACTCTCGAGAGCTAGAGGCTTTTCGAAGGAGGCAGCCAGAGCGATTGCTAGAGCAAGGAGAACATCCACCCTTAGAGTCTACCAATCGAAGTGGGAAATCTTCCGAAACTGGTGCAAGTTAGTATCCGTATCCTCGACCAGTACCTCTGTAACTCAAATAGCTGACTTCCTCTTATATCTGAGGAAAGAACGATCTCTTTCAGCTCCCACTATCAAGGGTTACAGAAGCATGTTGGCATCAGTCTTCCGTCACAGAGGCTTAGATCTTTCCAACAATAAAGATCTACAGGACCTCCTTAAGTCTTTTGAGACCACGAAGGAGCGTCGTTTGGTTACACCTGGTTGGAATTTAGACGTGGTACTAAGATTCCTTATGTCAGACAGGTTCGAACCGCTACAATCAGCCTCCCTGAAAGATCTCACCTTAAAGACTCTTTTCCTGGTATGCTTAGCCACAGCTAAAAGAGTCAGTGAGATTCATGCCTTCAGCAAGAACATCGGATTCTCATCCGAAACGGCTACATGTTCTACAACTTGGTTTTCTAGCCAAACACGAGCTGCCTTCTCGGCCTTGGCCAATATCGTTCGATATTCCAAACTTATCGTATGGTTGGAAATGAACTAGAAAGAGTCTTATGTCCTGTAAGAGCTCTTAAGTTCTATTTAAAAACCTTTACGAGGCCCGTCTGAAGCTTTATGGTGTTCAGTTAAGAATCCATCTTTGCCTATGTCAAAGAATGCTTTATCCTATTTTATCAGACTTAATACGAGAAGCTCATTCCCATCTGAATGAGGAAGACCAAGCTTTGCTGAAGGTAAGGACACTCGAAGTTAGAGCTGTCGCAACTTCCGTGGCCTTTTAACAAAATAGATCTCTGCAAAGTATAATTGACGCAACCTATTGGAAAAGCAAATCAGTGTTCGCGTCTTTTTATCTTAAGAATGTCCAGTCTCTTTACGAGAACTGCTACACTCTGGGACCATTCGTAGCAACGAGTGCAGTAGTGGGTGAGGGCTCAACCACTACAATTCCCTAATTCCATAACCTTTTTAATCTTTCTCTTGAAATGTTTTATTATTGTTTTTGGGTTGTCCGGAAGGCTAAGAAGCCTTTCGCATCCTACTTGATTTGGCGGGTGGTCAAAGTCATTTCTTGAGAAGCGCCTAGATTAGAGGTTTTGATGAGGTCCTGTTGTATGGGTTGTAACCCTTGATACTTCAGATCCTAGGGGTCGCTCAGCATCCTAAGAGGATCGCGAGGCTCCGTAAGGAAGACGTACTTAAAAAGGCAGAGTAATTGTTCAAGTCGACTTCCTTACCAGGTACTTATTTATTTTATGTTTGTTATTTTGAATAACTGCTAAAATGAAATACAAAATACTTAGCTCATAATAATGTAAACATGTAATGCTGGTCTCTACCCACCCCCCTGGGTGTGAATCAGCTTATATGATCAGCGGCTAAGTTTAATATTGAAAAATGTTATTTTTATTAATAAAATAAATTTTTGAATATACTTACCCGGTGATCATATATTAAAGGACCCTCCCTTCCTCCCCAATAGAGACCCAGTGGACCGAGGAGAAAATTGGTTCTTTGTTTACTTGGAGTACTAAGTACCTGCTCGACAGATGGCGCTGTTGATGTACACCCCCACCTGCATAGCGATCGCTGGCGTATTTTGACCGTAGGTTTTTCTGTCGAGCAACAGAGTTGCAGCTTATATGATCACCGGGTAAGTATATTCAAAAATTTATTTTATTAATAAAAATAACATTTTTTCATATTTTTAATAGTTTTTTGAAAAAATTCAGGCATTTTCCAAGAGAATGAGACCAACCTGACCTCTCTATGACAAAAATTAAGGCTGTTAGAGCAATTTAAAAAAAATATACTGCAAAATGTGCTGGGATAAAAATAACCCCCTGGGGGTTAAGGGTTGGAAATTTCCAAATAGCCTGGGGGTTAAAGGGTTAAGTAATACCTTAGGGTATTGCTTTAACTTTGGACTATTCACCCCCTTCCCCGCTATCTCTTTCGTGTTGAATGATCCAACACCCTTATGGCCGTGGTTCTACATAGGCTCCTCTGGACGTCTGTAGACCTGGCATGAGTTTTTCTGTCAGTGCCTGGTTAGGTTACTGACAGATAACCTCATATCTTTGAGTGTTCCTTAGAGTCCTCCCTTGGACTGCCTTCCATATCCCAAGATGGGATATGGTTGAGTGGAAGCCCGAATTGATTTCCCTCTTCCACTGGCACACTCTTTCAGGATGTAGACGACATAGCTGATTCTTTGCCGTCTTCTATCCTTATCTTTTTCTCTTTCTTTCTATCATGGGCTGTAGTCGGCAGTTATTTTACCGACAATTTGGGTTGGCTAGGCTAACAGTTCGCTGTTTCTCTTACCTCGGACATCGTTGATCGATGCCGTTGGTGAGTGGGTAGGCCTGCCTGTGTCCGTGGCTCGGCAGTCCTGGTTTGGTCCTATGATGCGGGCGTTAGTGAAGGCTATGAAGCCGGCACTCGCCGATCTAGGATACAAGCCAGCGACGGCCTCGCCCCCGCTGAAGAGAAGGAGAGGAGTGGACTTCGTGGTGACTTCTCCCAGGGAGAAGTTGGTTCCTAAGAGGTCCGTCAGGAAGGCCCCGTCCCCTTCGCAGTTGTTTTCTCCTTCTCCTGTAGACGAGGCTTTTCCGTCCTCAGGAGAGTCCAGTGAGGCGGCGGTCTCCCCCTCGGCACCAAGGGGGGGAGTCACCTCCTCGTGGAGGAGAATCGTCTCGCGCGGAAGGTGCCTACCAGACCACTTTGCTGGAGTCTTGTATCCCGCCCAGGAGGGAACCCAAGGACTCCAAGACGTTGCCGAAGTCTTCTGCACGTATTCGTCAGGAACCAGCTAGACCCCGGGAGAACGTCCACGTGTCTCCCCAGGAAGAACTTCCGGGGACAGGAGACTTAGCTGCCAGTCCGCAGGGAGAAGAGCACCAAGAGTCTGAGCATGCCTTCTGGCAGGTCCTGGGCCTGATGAGACAGCTCAACAGGTTCATGGACCCTGTGATTGCCCCCGTGAAGGCAAGGACACGTTCTTGGATCAGGTTTATGGGACTCGGAAGCCCCCAAAGGCCAGCGCGGCTCTGCCCTGGTCCCAGGGGCTGAAGAGTGCCAGAGCCAGGGCTAATGCTCAGCTCGCAGTACTCGCTACCTCCAGTCGTTCCTCTGCCGGGAACAAACTCCTCCCACCTCCTTGTCTCCAGCAGAGGAGATATTTTGAGATCATGGGGGAGTCTAGCCTCGCTCTTCCCCTCCACCATTCGGTAGAAGAGCTTACTAGGGGAGTTCCTCTTGAGAAGCTCTCCGCCCGGCAGGTGACGTTCTCGGCGTCGGAGATTCTAAGCCATGAGAAGGTCGCGAAGTGCGCCATGCAGGCCACTTCGTGGCTGGATGTCTGGCTAGGTTCTCTGGGCATCTTATTGCGCTCTGAGGATCTGTCTAAGGAGAGCAATAGGAAGGCCCTGGAGACCTTCCTCCTCTCGGGCACTCGCTCCATCGAGTTCCTGGCGCATCAGGTTACCAACCTCTGGGCCAACTCGGTGCTCAAGCGTCGTGATGCGGTGACCGAGAAGATCCATCTGAAGGTCCCCACCGTGGACGTCAACAGACTCAGACACGCCTCCCTCCTCGGGGGGAATTTGTTTGAGCCCCAGGACATGGAACGTACAGCTGAGAGGTGGAGGAAGTCGAGTCGGGACTCCCTCCTCCAAAGGGCCCTTGCATCTCGGCCCTACAAGCCTCCAGCTCCGCAGCAACATCAGTAGCAGCCTCGCAAGACACCGAAGCAGGCGCCGGCAGCTAAGAAAGTGGTGTCTAAGCCCCAGCCCTTTCCTGCCAAGGACAAGAGGGGCGGTAAGTTCTCCAGGGGAGGCAAGACTTATAGAGGGAGCGGCCGTGGCCGCAAGCGCTAGGAGTGGCAGTCCCCCCGCGTGTCCACCTGTGGGGGGATGCCTTCAAAGTTGCGTGCGCAAGTGGCAGCAACATGGGGCCGATGCTTGGACGGTCTCCGTGATCGGCCAAGGGTATCGCGTCCCATTCACGACATCTCAACCTCCCCTGACAGCGAATCCGGTGTCGTTGAGCTCCTATGCCATGGGATCGGTAAAGGGGCTAGCCCTTCGGGCAGAAGTCGAGACCATGCTCAAGAAGGATGCTCTCCAGGAGGTCGTCGACGGCTCCCCAGGCTTCTTCAGTCGACTTTCTTGTAAAGAAGGCGTCTGGAGGCTAGAGACCCGTCATCGACCTCTCAGCTCTGAACAAGTTTGTCAAGCAAACTCCGTTCAGCATGGAGACAGCGGTCACGGTCAGACTTGCGGTGAGACCACAAGACTTCATGTGCACACTGGATCTGAAGGACGCGTACTTCCAGATCCCAATCCATCCGTCTTCCAGGAAGTACTTGAGATTCAGCCTAGACAGCAAGACCTACCAGTTCAAGGTGCTGTGCTTCGGTCTCTCCACAGCACCTCAGGTGTTCACCAGAGTGTTTACCCTGATTTCATCGTGGGCACACAGGAACGGCATCCGTCTCCTCCGTTATCTAGACGACTGGCTGATCCTAGCAGACTCGGAGTCGGCCCTTCTTCGACACCGAGACAGGCTTCTGGAACTTTGCCAGGATCTGGGGATTGTGGTAAATCTCGAGAAGTCCACTCTGCAGCCGTCTCAACGACTGGTTTATCTAGGCATGTTGTTAGACACCTATCTCCACAAAGCCTTTCCATCAGACGACAGGATAGCAAGGCTGAGGAGGGTGGCGGAACCCTTCCTCAGGCGAGAAGAGCTTTCTGCCCAATCGTGGTTGCGTCTCTTAGGTCACCTGTCCTCCCTGGCCCGTCTGGTTCCAAACGGCCGTCTCAGGATGAGATCCCTGCAGTGGTGGCTCAAGTCCCAGTGGAATCAAGGATCCGATTCCCCGGACTTCCTGGTCCCGATAGGACCTTCGGAACAGGCGGACCTGCGGTGGTGGCTGGTCAACGAGAACCTGCGAAAGGGAGTGGATCTTCTCGTCCTTCCCCCGGAATTGATACTGTTTTCGGACGCGTCAAAAGAAGGGTGGGGGGAGCACATTCTGAACCAGCGGACTTCAGACCTTTGGTCAGAATCAGAAAAGTACCTGCACATCAACCTGCTAGAAATGAAGGCCGTTTTCCTGGCTCTTTAACAGTTCCAACGGACCCTGGCGGGTCACTCCGTGGTGGTGATGAGTGACAACACCACGGTAGTGGTTTATATCAACAAGCAGGGAGGTACTTTTTCGCAGCAGCTATCCCATCTTGCAGTAGAGATTCTGAGGTGGACCGAAGTCCACTCGATAACACTATCACCTCGGTTCATTCCAGGCAAAAGGAATGTGCTCGCCGACAGTCTGAGCAGGGCTTCGTAGATAGTGAGTACCGAGTGGTCTTTGGATCCTCAGATAGCCAACAAAGTCCTGACTTTGTGGGGTTCCCCGACTGTGGATCTGTTCGTGACAGCTTTGAATTTCAAACTGCCCCTGTACTGCTCCCCAGTCCCGGACCCTAAGGCACTCTGGCAAGATGCTTTCCAACAACGGTGGGACAACATCGACGTGTACGCCTTCCCACCGTTCTGTCTGATGAGAAGGGTGATCAACAGGACCAGACTATCGGTCAACTTGTCGATGACTCTGATAGCTCCGCTGTGGCATCACGCGGAATGGTTCCCGGACCTTCTGCAGCTCCTGACGGAGCTCCCGAGAGAACTTCCCCCACGACACGAGCTACTCAGACAACCACATTGCAACATCTTCCATAGAGCCGTAGCATCGCTTCGGCTTCACGCCTGGAGACTGTCCAGCGTCTCCTCATGGAGAGAGGCTTTTCGCAACAGGTTGCAGAGAGAATGTCTCGGCACCTGCGAAAGTCCTCAGAGGGAGTCTACCAGGCGAAGTGGAGAGTCTTCTGTGGTTGGTGTCGTGGGAGGGGTATCTCTCTACTCGATGCCACTATTCCAGCAATAGCGGAGTTTCTCGTTTATTTGCGGGAGGAAATGCGCCTTTCGGTCTCAGCGGTGAAAGGCTATCGCTCAGCCTTAAGCTTGGCTTTTAGGCTGAAAGGAGTGGACATTTCTTCCTCGCTGGAACTCAATTTACTCATGCGTAGCTATGAGCTTACCTGCCCTCAGTCGGAAGTGAGACCTCCTCCTTGGAACGTGGTTCGGGTAGTCAGGGCTCTTAAGAGACCTCCCTTCGAACCATTACGCCAGGCCTCTGATCGCCACCTGTCTTGGAAGACGGCTTTCCTGCTCACTTTGGCCTCTGCCAAGCGAGTTAGTGAACTTCATGGTCTCTCGTACGACGTCGCCCATTCAAGAGGATGGGGGGAAGGTAACGTTCAGGTTCGTCCCTGAGTTTGTTGCCAAGACTCAGAACCCTGGAGTGCCGGACCCACGATTCGACTCTTTCAGGGTCGCGAGTCTCCGTTCTGTAACAAGCGACCCAGACCAGCTGCTATTATGTCCAGTGAGGAGTCTGAGGTGTTACTTGAAGAGAACAGCTGCAGTTCGTCCTCAGGTGCAAGCATTGTTTGTTAGCACAGGCAGGACGAAGAGGAGGGTCACCAAGAACACCATCTCAGCTTGGATTCGAAGGGTTATCCATCACGCCTTGAATCTGGACCCTCCTCCATCACGTCGGCCTAGGGCACACGACATCAGGGGCATCGCTACGTCCCTGGCCTTCAAGAGAAACTTCTCTGTGACGCAGGTACTTCAAGCTGGGGTCTGGAAGCGTCAGACGACCTTCACAGCCCACTACCTGCAGGACGTGACCCACAGGAGCTTCGATACTTTTTCTATCGGCCCTGTGGTGGCTGCACAACAGCTGGTCTAACCTCAGGCTCCTTTATGGACAAGTAGCAGTAGGTTGAGGGCCTTGTTACCCGGTTGTAGTCTGCGTGAATGAAAGAGTATGTCTGACCCTTACTTCTTTCTTCATCCTTCCCTCTCTTGGGAAAGCAGCATCCTGGTCTCCGCATAGCTGACCTCAACCTCTGCAGGTAAACCATGCTTCCTTGTGTTCCTAGTATTAAGCTTAATACTGTCGCGTCCCCCATACCCTGACGAGGTGGTATTGGGAACGTCCTATCCTGGATTCCTATCTAAAGGTCTCATGGTCAACTTCATAGGACGAGTCACGCTCTTTCCTCCACACACAACTTATGTAGGCTACACGTTCCTTGTGAAGCAAGGAACTTGTGAGGTGCAGGGACTCCTTTTCTCGAGTGTTACTCACTTGGAGTCGGAGTCCCCGGGTAAAGCCAAAGTCAGTAAGGCTGGGGACTTTCCACCATTCCTAAGGGGTAAGTCACCCAATGTAAATAGCGTGGTTTGTATTTCGGTTACGGAACAAATGACAAATTCGGAGATAATTTGTATTTTTCCTAACCATACAAACCTTAGCTATTTACACATATTTGCCCGCCAGCCCTGTCCCCCAAGTCAAGTCCTACCTCTAAGTGAAGTGAAGCAAATCACCAGTGTGTGGGGGGGGGGGGGGGGTAGCAAGCTACCCCTTCGCCTTGGCTCGTCAATTTCAGCTACGCCGAAAGGTAAACCCAATGTAAATAGCTAAGGTTTGTATGGTTAGGAAAAATACAAATTATCTCCGAATTTGTCATTTTCTTTGCATCACTTTCTTTCTTTTCATCACGATCACTAGATCGCTTCGTAGATTTTTTAAAGAAACTATCGAGAGAAAGTTGCTTGGTACGGCTTTTGAGAATTTTTCTGAAATGGGTTAAACAGACATCATCGAATTGTAAAACTACATGGCAAACCTGAAGTTTCTGTGGGTGATAATTATCAATGAAATCAACCATGTGTTGATGATTTGCTAACATCTCTTTTATTTCAGCCGAACTTAAGATGTGCTCTACCTCCTCGATGTCCTCCGACTCACTCAACTGCGTTTGGAACTCATCATTCTGCATGGCATGCAACTCCTTGAGTTCCTCGGTGGTGAGCTCCTCATGATGCTCCTCGACGTGTTCAGTGATGTCATCTTCATCGACCTCCAAACCCATGGATTTGCCAAGGGATACAATTTCTTCTACGTCCTCCTCTACGGCAAGCACAGGTTCAGGCTCGGGGCCAAAACCTTCAAAATCTCTGGGAGCAACAGCATCAGGCCATAGCTTCTTCCAAGCTGAATTCAGTGTCCGACGAGTTACTCCCTCCCAAGCCTGATCTTTGATCTTTAAGCATTTCCGTCTACTCCTTTCCCACGTTTTGTCTGATGAGAAGAGCACTCAACAAGAAAAGAGCATACGACAATCTCCATATGACTCATAGCTCTGCTATGGCATCATGCAAATTGGTTCCTGGACCTTCCGGAACTTCCGAGAAAACTCCCTACACAACATTGTCCACTCAAACAACCACATGCAAACATTTAACATGAAGACGTAGCTTTGGTAAAACTTCATGCTTGGAGACTATGCAGCACAAGTTGCAAGAGGGATGAATGGACACCTTAGACGATCTTCAGCTTCAGTCTACCAGGCTAAGTGGACTGTTTTAAGTAGTTGGTGTTGTGGAATGGGTATCTCTCCCCTCAATGCCTCTATTTCAACAATAGCCGAGTTCCTTGTGCACCTATGGGAGAAAATGCTCCTCTTGGTTTCGGCAGTGAAATGCTACCACTCAGCCTTGAGCCTTGCCTTTAAATTGAAAAGAGTCGAGATTTCTTCCCCGTTGGAACTTTCCTCATACGAAGCTACGAGCTTACCTGCCTCAAGTCGAAAGTTTGACCTCTTCCATGGAACATGGTTTGCATCCCTCAGCCTCGGAAGGATACTCCTTATGAACTACTACGCCAGGCAACAGATCGCTACTTCACTTTGAAGACGGCGTTCCTACTTGCCTTGGTTTCAGCCAAAAGAATTAATGAACTGCATGGTCTTTCTGATGACACCACCCATTCAAGGGGATGTGGGGAGATAATTCTCGACTTCGTCCCAGAGTTTATAGCCAAGACTCAAAATCCGGAAGTACGGAAGTAGCAGATCCTAGATTCGGGCCCTTCCGGATTGGGAGTCTTCGTACTGTAACCGATGATCCAGATCAACTGTTACTATGCCCAATAGGGAGTTTGAGGTGTTACCTCAAAAGAAAGTTAGCAGCTCGCCCTTGAGTGTCAGCACTCTTCGTCAGCAAGGGGAAGGTCAAGATGAGGGTTACAAAGAACACCATCTCATGTTGTTTTCGCAGGGTCATTGACCTGGCCCTAATTCCCGACCCTCCTCCAACATGACAACCCAGAGCTTATGACGTTAGGGTCATTGTAATATCCCTAATATTCAAAAGAAACTACAATAGTACCTCTACATACGATCTTAATTCGTTCCAGGAACTGCTTCGTATGTAAAAACGATCGTATGTTGGAGCAAATATTCCCATAAGAATACACTGTAATTTGTTTAATTCGTTCCTTAGCCCAAAAACCCATGATAACTCATTAGTAAATTGCTACACATGATTACACATAACATTAATACAATTGGATAATACAGAAATATCTAAAAAAGGATAATAATAAAGAAATAATAAATATAAAAGGGGTTTTTATTGACACTTTACTGTAGGGACAGGCCAGTGCAGGTGTAGGAATTGCTACGCAGGAGGAGATGGAAGATCAGCGAGGAGGTAGAGACGGCGACTGCGATAACGTACCGTAACTTACTCTAACTTACACTACGTGAACTTTAACCTAACTTAGCTTATTTTTTTTTTCATTTTTATATTTTATATTTTTTTTACATTTTTTTTCTTTTTTATTTTTAACTTGCATCACTTTCACTCGATTCAGTCTTACTTTTCTTTGCTTCACTTTCTTTCTCTTCATCATGATCACTAGACTGCTTTGTAGATTTTTTAAAGAAACTATCGAGAGAAAGTTGCTTGGTATGGCTTTTGAGAATTTTTCTAAAATGAGTTAAACAAACATCATCGAACTGCACAACTACACGACAAACCTGAAGTTTCTGTGGGTGATGCATATCGATGAAATCAACCACGTGTTGAGGATATGCCAACATCTGTTTTATTTCAGCCGAACCTAAGATGTGACCTACCTCCTCGATGTCCTCCAACTCACTCAAATGCGCTTGGAACTCATCATGCTACATGGCTTGCAGCTCCTTGAGTTCCTCGGTAGTGAGCTCTTCATGATGCTCATCGACGAGTTCAGTGATGTCATCTTCATCGACCTCCAGACCCATGGACTTGCCAAGGGATATAATCTCTTCTACGTCTTCCTCGACGGCAAGCACAGGTTCAGGCTCGGGGCCAATACCTTCGAAATCTCTGGGAGCAACAGCATCAGGCCAAAGCTTCTTCCAAGCTGAATTCAGTGTCCGATGAGTTACTCCCTCCCAAGCCTGATCTTAGATCTTTAAGCAGTGCATGATATTGAAATGGCTCCTCCAAAATTCACGCAAAGTTAAGTTGGTCCTTTGCATGACATTAAAGCATTGATTAAATAAGTGCTTGGTGTAGAGCTTCTTAAAATGAGAGATGACTTGCTGGAGGATAGGGGTGGTGTTTGGTGGAAGATGCAACACACTCTGATGAATTTGTACTGGTCGATGATATCATCTTCGAGTCCTGGGGGTAAGCGGGTACATTATCCAAACAAAGCAAGCACTTCAAAGGTAAATTCCTCTCCTGAAGGTACTTCTTGACAGCAGGGCCGAAAACTATGTTTACCCATTTAACAAAGATATGCCTAGTGACCCAAGCCTTAGAATTAGCACGCCACAAAACATGTAGCATGTCTTTATTAATTCTATGTGCTTTAAATGCCCTAGGGTTTTCGGAATGGTAAACCAATAGCGGCTTTATTTTGCAGTCCCCGCTGGCGTTGGCACAAAGGGCAAGAGTCAACCGATCCTTCATAGGCTTATGTCCAGGCATTTTCTTCTTCGGCGGTAATGTATGTTCGACTAGGCATCTTTTTCCAAAACAGACCAGTTTCATCACAGTTGAAAACCTGCTGCTCTACGTAGCCTTCCTCCTCCATGATCTTTTCAAACTTTTTAACAAAATCATTAGCAGCCTTGGTGTCCGAACTTGAAGCCTCTCCGTGCCGAACAATTTCTCGAACCAACCTCGAGACGCCTTGAATTCCTTCGTCGTAGGATCGGTTGAACTCTCCCCCAGAGCCCGCCGCCCCCAGAGCCCGCCGCCCTCAAGTCACAATAGATGCGCTGGCCATCTCACAAATGATCGATTCAGTGATCGTATCGCCAACAATCTCTTTGTCCTTTATCCATATCAACAAAAGGCGTTCCATCTCTTCCAGGGTAGGGCTACGACGTTTAGAATTAATGGTGATCCCTTTCGATGGTTTGGCTGCTTTAATGGCTGCCTTCTGTTTGATGATCGTCGAGATCGTAGACATATTCCGGCCATATTGTTTAGCCAGATCACTAACACGCACACCTCGCTCATGTTTTTCTAGTATTTCTTGTTTTAGTTCTAATGGAAGCATTGACTTCTTCCTCTTCTCACCACTACTACTTCCTGAACCAAAACTAAGCTTTTTAGGACCCATGATTATACGTAAAACCCAAAAACAAAATGCAAAAAAGGAAGATAAAAAGCATTGTTAATAACGGAGGGAATAGAGAACAACCACACAATGCGCACGAGATGAGAGAACTGATCAAGGCGACGCTCGATTGGCATCCCTCCGACGTGCTGCCATCTACTGGCGTAAACAAGAAATTACGATCGACGCTTCGAGAAAATTCTACTCGATGATCTACGTCGGATGTTGGAGCAAGACTTCGGGTGTCAAGACAAAAATTTGATCGAATCTTACTTCGGATGATGGAAAATTCATATGTAAAGACAATCGTGTGTAGAGGTTCCACTGTACTCTGTGGTGTAGGTATTGCAAGTGAGCGTGTGGAAGCGTCAGACGACCTTCACCGGCCACTACCTGCAAAACTTCTCCCACAGGAACATGGAGACATTCTCCATTGATCTTGTGGTGTCTGCACAAGTGGTTTAAATGCCTCAGGCTCCATGATGGACAATTAGAAGAGGATTGAGAGCAAAGGTTATCCGGTATTAGTCTGGGATGAATGCGTAAGAATGACTGGCTCTTTCTTTCATTTTCCCTCTCCCTTGGGGAATCAGCACCCAAGATCATCTACAAAACTAGCTTTACCTATCTGCAGGTAAAACAATTTTCCATATGGATCCTAGTATTGAAATAATATTTATTGCTTCCTCATACCCCTAGCGGGGTGGATTGGGTAATATCTATGGTACCCTCGAAAGATTCTTATGATTTGAAGAACTCTTACCTAGACAGTCACATTGTTAGTATTACAAGCACACAGCTTGCGTAGGCCGCTGGCCGTGCATAGTATGGGGTTAGGAATGTGTAGGGTTTTTACTAATTAGGTGCGGAGTACGTACTGGAAAACCCTGGGCAATGCCAAGAAGCCACTTGGCATAGACTCCCAGCCTCCTAAGGGGTAAGTCATCCCCTATAAATAGCGTTGGATTTTATTAGTGATGGAAGAAATGATAAATTTGGAAGTAATTTGTATTTTCCTAACGATACAAACCTGTAGCTATTTATATAGATTGGCCTGCCAGCACCTATCCCCCCAGAAATCTTTCCTAGAAGCAAAAGTGGTTACTCAGCCCAGGTGTGTGAGTGAGCAGGGTAGCAGACTACCCCCCACCCCCACCAACCCCTGCTAAAACTCTTACGGCTCGTATTTCAGCTTCGCCAAAAGTAATATCCCTTGTGAATAACCACAGGTTTGTATAGTTAGGAAAAATACAAATTACCTCCAAATTTGTCATTTTAAAAGTCAGGATTTTTTTAGAATGGATAGTCTGTTTAAACTTGTTGGTCTGAGCTGACAAAATTGAATACCGTGTTTTAAGATTTTGTTTGTAGTAAATTATTTTAAATACAGTATTAGTAGCTTTTTCAGTGAGTGTATGAATATTTCTCTCTCTCTCTCTCTCTCTCTCTCTCTCTCTCTCTCTCTCTCTCTCTCTCTCTCTCTCTCTCTCTCTCTCATCTGAAGAAATGCTCCGACCGATCTATGCTTGCGCGTCTCTCGGTAAAAATTCTCATGTTACTTATATGTAAATTAACATCTTTTTTCAACATTTTTATTGACATTACTTTCATTTTAATATTTGATTCCTTCCTGCAGAATAGATTAATACAAGTATTTTAGTTTAGATAGTAAATAGAATGAAAAGAACACATTTAAGCCTGTTTGAATTATGTAAAATTTATATTTACGTAAATATAAAATTCTCCGTACCATATCATTGACACATGGCCGGTTGTAAGCAGATAGTGTCGTTTTGTTTGTTTTATAACGTAGGGGTTTTCCTCTATCTTCATTCCTTAATGGAATTTTTTTTTCTTTTTTTTTCTTGAAAAGAACAAAAAATATGTCCTGCCATAATTTTGTTGTCAGAAAGGAAAAAATGCTCACAGATACTGACAGCTGTTAGTGATTTGAGGGAAGGGACAGATATAGTAAAATGTTTGCATTAATTGCTACACTATACCGTACCACAGTATCAAAACTTGAGATAATTATATTTGAACAAATTTCATATCATCATGTGATGGTAATTTTTAAAAGATTTATATGAATAAATTTAAATTTTTTTCGTTAACGAATAAAGAAGTTATTGATAATTCTATATAATAATCAGGCCTCTTTTTACTTGAGTTCTCCCATTGTGATTTCACTCAAATGCGGCACAGAAAACCAGATTACCTATTAATAATAAATAACATATTCGTGATGTAAACTCTGGCGGCTAGAAGATTTCAAATAGCCCATGCTCCATTACACTGGGAGTACTTTGCGCCGCTCACCTGTCTCCACCCAGCTTTCACTGTACACTATATATCCATTTACTATGGTAAAAATTACAGTCAGGCCTCCTTCTACGCGATAGTTAGGTTACAGACACAGGTGTGAAAAGGGAAATTTTGCAAATAAATACTGCACTAGAGTGGACTAAATCCTAACCTAAAAAGTCATTGCCCCTTGCCACGAGCGATGCCCGAGCTGAGGATTAACACAGTAAATACTGCCTAATATTGTTTTAATTTAGTTTCTTTAACAGTTTATAATCATATGTACAGTGTGCAGTACATTTACAGACATGTACATTATGTACTGGACACAGTAAGGTTACAGTACAGTACAGTATTGTGCTAAGGTAAAGTTTACCGAGTCGTAATCATCCCCATACTGTTCTGTATAACAAAATTCGTTCCTATCTAGTAATACTGTAGTGAATAATAATGTAATATATGTACAGTAATATTACTACTGTACAGCGTAACTGTACTTACTGTAGATGTTCTGTGTTTTTTTGTTCACACGAGTAGCCTACGCCGCTAGCATGACGCAACTTCTTGCCTCTTGCGCAGTATGCTATTATATCTATACTTTCTTAAACAGAAATACAGTTTATTTATAAGCTAGAACCTTAAATATCTCGATAATAACTGTTTCATTTAAATAAATAAAAAACAGTGCGTTCGATTACTTTTCAACAGTTTCTTTTCGGAATCATTATTGCATTCTAGAAAATTACGATGGTTCAAATAGTAATTGTGCTTTAATAAAACATTTATGTACTTTTGTTTTAAATTTTGGGTGTATTTTATCAATCTAAGTATTTTGGGTGCCATGATCAGATCAGCTGATCTGATCACGACACCCAAAATACTTAGATTGATAAAATACACCCAAAATTTAAAACAAAAGTACATAAAAGTTTTATGAAAGCACAATTAACTATTTAAATCGTAATGTTTTAGAATGCAATAATGCTTTGGAAACGAATATTGAGAGAGAGAGAGAGAGAGAGAGAGAGAGAGAGAGAGAGAGAGAGAGAGAGAGAGAGAGAGAGAGAGAGAGAGATCAGTTGTTGAAAAGTAATCGAATGCACTGGTTTTGTTTGTTTATTTTATAAAAACTATTATTGTCCAGATATTTAAGGTTTAGTTTATAGAATAAGCGGTATTTCTGTTTAAGTAAGTATAGAGTATACAGTAACATATCGCGCAAGAGAACACATAAGGGCCCTTTCACACTAAACGATTTAAATCCGCCTCCGCCAGCAGAGCGGCACCGCGCTTACAAGTTGACTGATAAACCTAATGGAGCCTTTCACATTATAGCACCGCAGAGTTTTTTCCGTCGCGGTGCCGCTTTGCATGAGCGGTGTCCCACTGTCTCGAAGCGGTGCCGCTCCCATCGACGGTTGTAGTTGGCCATCATGTTCAATGCGCGTCTTCACACCAGGCGGATTTTTTCCGCCTTTACAAGTGGTTGAATATCATTAGGTCACTGCTTTTTATCAGGGAATCATCATGAATTCTGTGGATACGGATCAAGATATTGGTACTTCTCATTTCTTTAGTCAAAATGAATCCAGTTTTATGAGATAAAAGTATGGAGAAGTATAAAAGTCATAATTTAGTTTGCATCTGCTTGGAGAGAAGTATACTGTGGTTTGAATGAAGGATTTCAACATCTTTTTGGTAAGGAGAAATATTATGGTGAGCTTTTTGTTATTTATTTATCTTTGATTTTGCAACAGTTTTTATTAAGTAAAGCATGGCTAACCATTTGCTACCATTTTAAGAATACTGCGTCATAAAGACACTTATTACTAGATAGGAGAAAGTTTATGTACTTTTTCAGTGTCATATTTTAATATATTGCCAACTCAAAACCCCTACTTCACTCATAAAATAATCAGCAAATGTGTTTCTGATGTTATCCGCTACTAGTTCAGCTCGTATATTTATAGGATGTTCAGGCTCTTCTAATCCATTTATTGTTAGTGTTTTTTATATGAAAACCATCGCGATCTCTAACAATGTTGCGAAGAATATTTTCCAACATTCATAGATACGTGAAATCATCCATTTGTTACCTAAAGTTCCAAATGCACATTCAACATCCATTTTTGATGGAGAAGTATTTAAAAGCGCAAGATACAGACGACTGGCGATATATAACAGGTGCTCTTTTTGTTGATAGGCGTAAGAGGAGATTATGAATCTGACATTCAACAAACCTTCTTCCTCGTTACTTAAACGATAATTGAATACTCTCTTTTTTCACTAAATTGTCATCCTCCGTATGGCCATATTAAGTTTTCATGCAGTTCAAATTTTCCCCTAAAATACATAAGACACACATGGTTCCTGAACACTGGGCAATAGTTTGGGTTGAGGTAGAGGAAAGAAATTTTAGTCAAAATGTCTCTAGAAAGATGTACTTCTGGAAGTGGTCGAATCACAGTCTTTCCCATGCGTGCCAATGTTCTTCAATTGTTATTTCGGACATTTTAAATTACTAGAAAAATTATCATCATTATTATTTAGTTTTCCAAAGAGAGAAGCTTATGCGCTGTGCATGTCTCTTTGGGCATTGGATTCTCGATCGTCTCTCTCATAATATTTACAGGTACAATAGGTCGCTCCTGTTATCCATCTTGTGTCACACTACATTTTGTCTTTAATATTTAAAAAGATAATTGATCTCTGTAGGCGGAGACCGTGCAAATAAGCGGTGTCGTCTGCAGTAACTGCGGGGCAGAGACCGCCTCGAGTGCGAAAAAAATCGCATAGTGTGAAAGGGGCCTTAGAAGTTGCGTATCCGCATAGGACATGAGTCTTCTGAACGAATCAACAACAAAGACTATTGTGTACAGTATACTATTTATTAACTTATTCAAAACATTTACTATACAGTATATAGTTAATATAGTATTACATAAACACCAATGTGTTATTATCTATCATAATTTTCAAATAATACATTTATAACTCACTACAGTATTTGCTCTCTCTTATTCAATGTCAGGATGCCAGAAAACTTAAAATCATTCATATATTCTCTCTCTCTCTCTCTCTCTCTCTCTCTCTCTCTCTCTCTCTCTCTCTCTCTCTCTCTCTCTCTCTCTCTCTCTCTCTCTCTCTCTCTCTCTCTCTCTCTCTCTCTTTTTTTTTTTAGGCTTTATGATCAAGCACCACAGAGCTAAAAACTATGAAATATCGTGCATCGGCAATATAAATGAAACTTCAGTTAACGTTATGCGATTCAGCTCGCAGTACAAGTAAATGAAATATGAGAGAAGCATTTCAAATAAAACTATTGGTATTAGTATGCTAATTGGAAAATGATAGATCAAGTAATAATTGTTTCTTTGAGTAAATATGAAATATCCTTTAGTAGCATGCCATGATAATAAGGGCTATTTGATCCAAAAATTGAGGTTGACGACGGCCTAGCAGGGTTGATCAGCTGATTTGAATGTAAACAATGCATAAGATTACAATTCGCTATGTAATTAATTATAAAACGGATATTGAGCGAAGCGAAAAATCTATTTTTGGGTGAGATAGCCATGTCGTCCTGATGGAAGTTCTTTTAGGGTAGCTTCCTAGGGTATATTTGACTACGGTGATATTCCCAGAGAATTTTACCTTAAGGTATCCAGAATTCTAACTCCTGGAGCGAATATCTCTAAATAAATGTAAATGGGATATCGCGTCATATCAGAGGACGTATTCTTGACACGCCACATAGCTATCTTCACCCCGAACAGAGTTAACACTTCGAGGGGTCAAAGTGGCAAGAAAACAAAAAACGAGAATGAAAGGAGAGCCGTTAATAAGGTACCTCTCCTATCCCGCTTCGAGTGTGTACACAATGCCGCCGACGGCGCCATCTCTATTCCTTGTAGCAATACACGAGGTGCTACAGATACTGTATTATAGGGAGGGGTCCTATAGCCCTTATTATTAAAAGGAAGGGCGGGTCCATCAGGATGACATGGCTATCTCACCCAAAAATAGATTTTTCGCTTCGCTCAAAATCCGTTTTTTTGGGCTCAGGCCATGTCGTCCTGATGGAAGTTTACCAGAGCATTACTGTATCTGTGGATTCTCAAATTGTGCCATACCCTCAAGAAAGTATTTCCTTGTCAGCATAGACCTAGAGACCTATGATGTTACCGTCATACATCATTCCATCTAAGCATAAACCATGTTAGTGCTTCCTGCCCCCTACAGGGAAGAATCATACTAGACTCTGGAAAAAGTCTCGAGGAGTACATATTACCTATGGATGACTGACAGACAAGCCTGTATAGTGGTCTCACCCTATACATTATAAAGCAAAGTTTGTATAAGAACCACCAATGTCAGTATGAAATACCGACAAGTCTCCCGGTATGCCTATTCATATCAATGGATTGGACAAAGGTTTATATCCGTTTAGGAACAATTTTGCATATCCACCACCATCCCTTTAGGGTATGAAGTCTTTCTTTCTTGAGGAAAGAATAAACCAATGAATGTTTGCTTGTAGCAAGGAACAATCTTAAAGACTATTCATGTTAAAATTATCCATAGTTTTAAGTGTAATGCTAAGTACATTTCTTGTAAAATGACTTGGGCGAATAAGACGCAAGGTTCACTAAGAACTAGTTTATTGACAATCAATAAAAATATAGGTCAATCGACAATTATAAGAATTATTATATGTGGATGAACAAATAATTAAGCATAAAGATAACAGTAAAAACAGAAAATATTGTTTCATCTGAAAAGGAAACATATATGCGCCACTTTTAATATCAAAATATTAATACTGTTGTTACAGTCTGTATTACTGTTCAATCACACTAGCGTAACAAATGCTTGGCACATGTGTCCGCACTATGTTTAGTTCACCTTTATCTATGAAACAGTTCATAAGGACACCTTAGTGACCTAACACTTAGTCTGTAGAAACAGTCCGTGACTACACACCCACCCCTGAATTAATCGTCCCAATTACTTTCACTGTTCCTCGCAGATTTAAACAGAGCAGGTTTAAGGACACTACCTGCTGCTACCACAGACCTCTTAAGTTCCTCCCCTTGCTTTGCATAGTGTCTAAAGAATACTCTGGATGACTTCCAGCCAGTGTATGAGCGAAGATGTTCGAAATCCATATAATTAAAGAAATTTATGGAAGAGGCAACTTTTCTCGGATCATGACCTGCGGGCGTACTATCTGGATCCGCTCTGCGAATAAAATAGGTGATTTTCACCCTTTGTTGCTGCAGAGATAAATTTGAGCCTGAGGTATCTCCCCTTAACAGCTGTCCTCCCCTAAAGTCTGAAGTTCTACGAAGATAGACCTTTAGGCACTCCACTGGACATAGAGATGCATCTTCCTTCAGAGGGCAGATTCTCCAGGGACCCCACCTGTTGGTGGGTAGCTCGTTCGTGGCGAGAAACGTTGGGTCCGGAAAAAGGTTCAGTTCTCCCCCATCTAAGAACTGAACATGACCTTCTTCTCTCGAGAGGGCTACTATTTCACTAACTCTGGCCCCCGAAGCGAGTGCAAACAGAACTATAACTTTTTGGGTCAAATTCTTTAAAGCACACTCCTCATTATTCATCATTGAAGCAAAATGAAGAACATTATCCAGAGACCATGGAATGGGTTTCGGAGGTGTTGATGGTCTGAGCCTAGCACAGGCCTTCGGAATTTTGTTAAAAATGTCATTAGAGAGGTCGACCTGGAAGGCATATAGAATAGGCCTTGTCAAGGCAGACTTACACGTTGATATTGTGTTGGCTGCTAAACCTTGTTCATGAAGGTGGATGAAGAATGATAAACAGAAGTCTGTTGAGATCTTTTGTGGATTGTTTGCCTTGTCAAAGGACACCCACTTCCTTCATGATGACTCATATTGCCTTCTGGTAGATTTGGACTTATATTCCTCTAAAAAGTCCATACTGTCTCTTGATATCCCGAATCTTTTTCTCACTGCTAGGGAGAGAAAATCATGAGCTGCAGGTTCCAGGTTTTCTGTGATTAAGCGAAGACAGTTGACTTCTGAACTCTCTGAGTCAAAACTGGATTCGGTAGCGGCACAAACTTCAGTCATAGTTCTAATGCCAGAGGGAACCAAACGCTGTTCGGCCACTTGTGAGCCACTATTGCCGCTTTCCCCTTGAAAGATCTCAGTTTGTCGAGGACCTTTAATAGAAGTTTGTGCGGAGGGAACAGGTAAATCCTGGACCATCTGTTCCAGTTGAGGGACATAGCGTCCACTGCTTCCGCTAGAGGATCCTCGTACGGGGACACATAACGATGTAACTTCGTCTTGTCGTTCGTCGCAAAGAGGTCTATCTGCAGTTCTGGGACTTGACTCGAGATGAAAGAGAACGATCCTGCATCTAGGGACCATTCCGACTCTATCGGTGTGAACCTGGATAAAGCGTCCGCCGTCACATTGCGGAACCCTTGAAGGTGAACTGGTGACGAGTGCCATCTCTTCTTTTCCGCTAGCCGGAAGATGGCCAACATCACTTGGTTGATTTGAGATGACCTCGACCCTTGTCGATTCAGGCATCTCACTATCACCTCACTGTCTAGGACCAATCTTATGTGGATCAAGTGGCGAGGAGATACTTTCTTCAGTGTAAGAAGTACTGCCATGGCCTCTAGAAAGTTTATATGAACTTCTTGAATAGGTTGGACCAAGCTCCTTGGGCTTTCTTTCGGTGAAAATGACTTCCCCATCCTTCCTTTGAAGTGCCTGTATGAATAGTAATTGAGGGGGGAGGTGGCTGAAGAAGTACAGATTTCTTCAATTTCTTGGCTTTGGACCACGGCTTGAGAAGCGTTCGCAGACGAGTCGGTAGTGGTCTTATCAGATCTCTTCGCACGTTTGATGCATATTTTCTCCAAACTCCGGTTGCATCCTTTAGCTGTGCTCTTAGCACAGGATCTGTTACTGAGGCAAACTGTAGAGAGCCCAGCACACTCTCCTGTTCGCGTCTTGATATCCGTTTAGATTCTAGTAGTCTCTGGACAGATCCTGCTATTTCTTTCCTCTTCTTCACAGGAATGGAAAGCTGGTGTGACTGTAAGTTCCAGTGGATTCCCAACCACTGAAACTTTTGAGATGGAGAAAGTCGAGACTTTTTGATGTTGATCTTGAATCCTATATGTTTCAGGAACTGGATCACCTTTTTGGAGGCTTGCATGTATTCTGTCCTGGATGCTGCCCACACCAGCCAGTCGTCTAAGTAGGCCACTACTTGGTTTCCCTTTAGGCGTAATTGCTGGACAGCTGCGTTTGCAAGCTTTGTGAAAATCCCAGGGGCTATGTTTAGCCCGAATGGCATGGCTCTGAAGGCATAAAGTCTTCATTGTAGCTTGAACCCTAGGTAGGAGGAGAGGTGACGACTGATTGGAACGTGCCAATAAGCATCTGAAAAGTCTATAGATATGGTGTATGCCCGTTTGGGCAGTAGGGTCCTTATGTGTTGAAGTGTCAGCATCCTGAACTTGTAGTTCACTATGAACTTGTTGAGTGGCTACAAGTCCAGAATGACTCTGAGTTTTTCTGAGTCCTTCTTTGGAACACAAAACAGCCTTCCTTGGAACTTGATGGACTTTACCCTTTGGATTACCCTTTTCTCCAAGAGTTCTCGAACATATTCTTCCAGAACGGGGGTAGAGTGTTGGAAGAACTGTGGGAACGGAGGTGGAGTGCTGTACCAGCTCCAACCCAGTCCATTCTTGATTAGGCTGTGGGCCCAGGGATCGAAGGTCCAATGATCCCGAAATAGATGAAGTCTCCCTCCTACTGGAAGCATCTCACTTCTGCTGTTGTGGACCTTAGGCCTTGCCTCCTTGACCACGTCCTCCCCTGAATCCCTTTCCTCTTGAAGGGCATCTAAAGGAACCTCTGGCTGTTCCTCTAGCTCTTGGGCGAAAGGTTGTTGTCTGCCTTTCGAACGCTGGGTTGAACGCAGGCGACTGAGTCGTCACCGCTTGAGGTACCAACTGGTACGTGGTTGGAGGTTGTGCCACCATCTGAGGCACCGCGGTCGCCGGAAGTTGTTGCTGCTGCTGTCTATAAGGCTTGGCTGGCTGAGAGGATAGTCTAGGCTTCTTTTTCTTCCTCTTAGGTTGAGGACCCTCATCCAGGGAAGACTTTCTCTTAAGAGTTAGGCCCCACTTCTGGAGAAGGTTCCTATTCTCCGTGACGGCCTTATCCACTACCTTTTTGACCACTTCATTAGGGAAGAGGTCCTTACCCCATATACAAGAGGAAATCAGTTTCCTAGGTTTGTGCCTCACTGCAGCCGAGGCGAACACGAACTCTCTACAAGCTCTCTTAGCTTTGATAAAACTGTAGAGATCTTTTGTCACTGTGGCCAGATGGGTTTTGGCCACTACCATGAACATGTCTTGGATCTTGGGGTCGCTTGCGATCGTTTCCAGAGTCGTCTGTATGGATATTGATGCAGCAAGTCTCTCTTTTGTCTCTTGCTCCCTGCGCAAGAGAAAATTTGACAGCTTTGGAAGGTCCTCACCGAACTGACATCCGGCAATATCGGCCTCCAACTTCCCGACTGAGAAGATAGGGTGAACGTCCTTCTAGTCTTTCTGGTCCATGGGTAAGGTCAGGGACAACAGCTTGCATTCCTCCAAGGAGGGACATGGTTTCCCTGCCTCAACCGCCTTCAAGGCAGCCTTATATCCCTTCTCCATAAAGGGAAAGGCTCATGTAGGAGAAGCCACAAAGGAAGGATGCTTCTTACTCAAGGCTGGTATCTTTGAGTTTGTGAAGCCCCTCTCTTTCATTGAGCTCGTCAGTAAGGCCTGTGCCTTACTATGGTCAAAGACTATAACCTCTTTCGGCTCCGTCTCTTCCTTTGAGGCTGGCTACTTCCTAAGATGGACATAGCAGTCCGGGTAAGACTCCTTGTTGGGCCAGAATTCCGCTTCTTCAAAGGGAATTGAACCCAACTTCTCCGATATGACAATCTTCCCAGTTGTCATAGGCATGTGCTTGGCATACCTCCATGGATTGGCATCCGAGCACAAAGGAAGATCCTTCATGTTGAGCTTCTTCTGGGGCCCATGTGATGCTGCAATTCTACGCATCTCCAACTTCATTGCAGCTTCCTTTTCATCATTCTTCTTCTGCATCTGTTGAATCATTTCAATGATGGAAGAAAGAGTCCTTCCCAGTTCATCTGGGATAGCAGACGATGTTGAGGGAACAGGTTCAGGGGCCGGAACCGATGTAACCGACACCTCGTCGATTTCTTCCTCCTCAGTATCAGGAGCCTGGGTCAGCTCCTCTTCTTGACCTTCTGCCAGAAGGTCCTTTTCGGTGTACTCGGACACTTCAGACATTCTATCGTCCAGTTGGATGTCTTGAGATTTCAGAATCTACCGGAATCTGAACTGTCGGGATCTCCGCATGAGGCTTAGGAATCACTGCATCCGCCGATGCCTTAGGAAAAAGGTAAGCCCTCATCTTCTCGCTTGGAAGGTAGGGGCCTGAAGTATTCTTCTGAAAACCCCTCACCCAGGTTCGTAACTTTTCCTTAGCTGCGTCCCTTGACTCCGCCGACTTAGGGGTGTCAAATGCCTCGGTAATCAGGTTAGAACAGATAGAACATACCTGAGGATCCCAATACCGGAGATCACCTTTGGAGACTACGCATGCTGCGTGCCTCCTGCACAACTCATGTCCACAGAGGTTTTTGCTGCGGACGTTGCAAAACATGCTCCCGCACTTCAGATGGTCCTCCTGTAAAGAGAAGAAATTCTTTGAGTATCAAGTGAGGGCATATCACTGGATAACTAATATTAATATATATAGCTTATAACAGTCAAGATAGAAAGAAAAGAAGGAAAGACACATACTTGTATTTCCTGCCCAGCCAATTGCTGTAACCTTCCAGATATTAAAACTAAGGTTAAGTGTCATTCTAGAATAACCATCATATTTTCCAGAGGAAATTTTAGGTGCAGCTCACACCATTGTAAAGAATTTTAATATGCTGGATAATTAGTAAAGAAAAAACTCACTTTCTTTATTCTGTACGGTCTCAACAAAAGGCTGTACAAGGCAACACCAAGTATGTTGGAAGAACTTAGTGTTACAATATATTCCATACTATAGTTTTCTCCATGCAGTATATACTATACTGTAAAAATACTGGCTACTGTATACAATATAATATCCTGCTGGCTGGCATGTACCTTAATATAGTTCAAAGGTATACTACCTTTAGACTACTAGGCGGCAGATCGATAGTTCAGTGTGTGCGCCGGCCGGCACTCTCTGCCGGCCGGCAACCAAAAACAACAGCACCCGGCTGCCGGCCGCTAATCGTAGCATCCGGCAGATCTTATGGTGTGCTTCCGTTGCTGGCCGATAATGGTAGGTGATACCTATGCCGGCCGGCAGTGAAAAAGAACTAGAGAACTTCCACCCACCCGGCTGCCGGTTATTCAAGCCGGCAGCCGGGCTAGGGGTACAATACACTAACAAGGAAACAGAATGAATGTAAGGATATAAGGCGGCACTGCCTTACAGCCTTCCATCCAGAAAGAGTGAACATAAGGAAGGAGAGAATGTAATATTCAGGCTTCCTTCTATCCATCGCCTGCCGGGCTCTACCGACAGACATGGACGTAAGACCAAGGGAGGTCTGGGGAACACTCTACAGAAGTTAGGCCTCTGCCGGCCGGCAGAGGACTGAGCCAGTTCAACATCCTAACCTACTCTAGGTACAAATGTAGAACGACGGCCAAGAGTTGTAATAGTTAGGCTATTACTAAGGATAGGGGGGAAAGGGGAAAGAGGGTCCTGCAAACTTTGCTCTAGTATGAGATTTACCCCAACGGCTAAGTAAGCTCATCCTAGCCTAGGGTTTATCCATAGGGAGGGAGGTCAGCAACACTTGCCACCTTCCTCAATACCAAAACAAAGTTTGATGTTGCTATTCACTAGGAAATGGAGAATCTTATCCTTCAATCCGAGAATAACAACACTGGACTAGTCTGCTAGATCACTAGAAGTAGGAATCATCTCGTACAGAAACCTTCGGATGTGGTCTAGGGAGGCTAAGCCTCCTAGGTCTGTATCTAACCTAGCCAAGGAATCTCATTCTCTATGCCAGGAAAATACAGACCCCAGACTAATTACTCTGATGTTCTGCCCAAACCTGAAACCAGATATAGTACTCTGGTTACAGGATTAGTACAGAAACACCCTAGTATAGGTATACCTGAATACTATTCAGTTAAAACCACCTGGATTAAGCTTCAGGCTTAACTCAGAGGGAAAAAGGGATTGAACTTAGTCTCCAGGGGAGAAAAGAACAAACGGGGAAGTGTGCGAAAGTATACTAAAGCCCCATAGGCTACTAGCCTAGGCGCGGTGAGAATCGATTACCTAAATCACCGAAACTCGCGTATACAATCTTGGAAGATAAATATTTATTAATATCTTATATGTATAAAAATGCCTAGAGCTTCAATAAATTCAAAACACTCGGAAATCTGTATATCATGCATGAAAGTACTAGGGCCAGACGCCTAGGCTATGAAGCCTATTGTAAGCCAGGATCGGTTACCTCAATCGCCGAAACTGAATTTACTAACGGCATCATATAAAGAATTCCTGTTCGTAAAGCTAAATAGCTACATTTATTAAAGCATAAGGACCGGGATCGTCGCTCTGGCTAACTAAATGACTCATGCATAGTGAGCGACAGCGTCCAGGACGCCTCCAATAGGCAACAGCTCTTGTTTACGTTAATATCGGTTTCGATTTACTTCAAAACACCAAGAGCTTACATTTATACATAATAAAGATAATACTCAACTTTCCAGAGGCAGAAGAGGCTGGAGAAAGCATCATAATGTTGAAATAAATCAAAGATAACGAGAGAATCACAAGGGAAACATCGAGTAGTAGAGCTACGCAATAAGGAATAGAGATGGCGCCGTCAGCGGCATTGTGTACACAGTCGAAGCGTGATAGGAGAGGTACTTTATTAACAGCTCTCCTTTCATTCTCGTTTTTCATTTTCTTTGACCCCTCGAAGTGTTAACTCTGTTCGGGGTGAAGATAGCTATGTGGCGTGTCAAGAATACGTCTTCTGATATTACGCGATATCCCATTTACATTTATTTAGGGATATTCGCTCCAGGAGTTAGAATTCTGGATACCTTAAGGTGAAATTCTCTGGGAATATCACCGTAGTCAAATATACCCTAGGAAGCTACCCTAAAGGAACTTCCATCAGGACGACATGGCCTGAGCCCAAAAATACGATACTAAAATGTGATTATTACATGCATACAGTTGAGTGAAATACCAGGGAGAGCAATGAGAGAGAAGGACAAAACAATATGACAGAGAGACAAGACAGGGGGATGCGGTAGCCAAGTTCCTTCTTCTTGTACATCCCCACCGCCAAATCTACTTTAAAATAAATTAGCAAAATCTAGGAATTTGAGAAATGTGAGAACTAATGAAAAATAGGGATGGGAATAGGTGGAATGAGGCATAAGATAGGAGTTTAGAATAATTGACAAGATGAAAATGATGGGTGAATGCTAGAAAAAAGAAGATGAATAAAATTGTGAAAAATAGAGAAAATCAAAACAGTTGGAAAGATATGTTGTAGATGTGTGTGTGGGAGAGCAAAGTAAATGTATGAAAGGGATTTGGTAAGGAATTGGGAAAAGGATTAAGGATATAATAATAATAATAATTGACGGACAATAATAATGTGAAAGAGATGTCATACTAATATGCATGATAGGTTATATCAGTGAGGTAATTCTGCGAAAGTGAGGGGTCATATCATTGGGATAATATCGTGAAAGTGAATATAGGTTGACGACGGACTACGCAGATTTGATCAGCTATTTGAATGTAAATAATTCTCTATGTTTTTAATTATAAATACGATACTAAAATGTGAATATTACGTACATGCATTATTATTGGATACAGTTATGTGAAACACCAATTTAATCAAATTCCAGTTTATTTCAAATACAGTATAGCTGCAATTCTTTACTATAGTAAATGGATATACACTGTACTGAGAGAGAGCTAGGACCAGCTGGGTGTAGAGATAGGTAGTAGCGCACAGTGCTCCCAGCGATTTTTATGAGAATTTTTATTTAATAGGTTTACATTGTTCTTGGCCATACCAATGCTGTTACCAACTATCAGAAATCAAATTCTTAATGTTGGGTATACAATCATTACAAAGAATTTTTCTTTTTCCTCCTCCTTGGCTGCAAAGCAAGAAACCGCGATTAATAAGGTGCAACTGTATTGTACAATACATTAGCTATGATTAAAATAGGAGCGAGTTAAAGAAAACTCCTTGTTTATGTTTGACAGAAAATGTACTTCTTTACAGTAAGGGTAATATTATTAAAGTACATACAGTGCATACGACATAGTACTGTATATTTCGTATATGTACAGCCATGTACTGTAAGTATTGTTTTATTGTAGTTGGTCAATTGGATTTCATGAGCCACATTCGGTATATTTTTTTGGAAAATGTCTTAAAACTATTCTTCCATGTATCTAAATTGTTTATGATATTTTTATGTTATTACACATTTTATATATCAAAATAGGTAATTATAAGCATTGAGTATTCATGAATTTTCCCTATTCGCATAGGGTTCTGGTCCCTAACCACCGCGAATCCTTGGGGGTTACTTCATATTGAATTGTAGTCTCAAAAGGTCTGGGCTAGTCAAGGAGAACAAAACTTTAACCGTGTCACAAGTTGTTCCTGCCTAAAATCCCAGACCTGAGAAGATGAACCATTCTTCTCTCATGAGGAGAGCTGCTGCCCCAGGGATGCCCAACCCTCAACAGCCTCAAAAGAATTTGCCACATAAACAGGCTAACCAGCAAAGATGCTTACATCTTCTTATGGACTTCCAGCCTAGGAGGCAAATCCTTCATACCACCTCTCACCGTAGAGGACACTTCTCCGGCCAAAGGAGTCGTGGCCGTAAAGGCATATCCCCCAAGTTATCACTGTTAAGGGGATGCCTGCAAAGCCATTTGTGTAGGTGGCAGTTCTTTGGGGGCTGATCCCTGGACTGTAGAAGCTCTGTGTTCAGGGAATCGAATCTCATTTGTTGACTGCCCTTCCCCTATGACTTTAACTCTGACAGTTCAACCATTTTATTTGACAGGATTTGCAAAGAATCTCCTCCAATAAGAGATGTCCAAGATGTTGGCCAAAGGAACTGTTGAAGAAGTCTTAGATGACTCCCCAGGCTTTTTCAGCAATCTTTTCCTAGTAGAGAAGCTGATGGGAGGTTAGAGACTCATCATAGACTTGTTCCATTTGAACCTGTTTGTCTTACAAAAAAGGTTCAAAATGGAGACCTCGGCCACTGTTCTTCATGACATTAGGAACGTCTTCCTGCTAACTATATGCCTGCAAGATGTGTACTTTCAGGTCTCCATCCATCCAGGATCAAGGAAGTACCCAAGGTTCCCCTTCAGAGACAGGATCTTCCACTTCAAATTGGTGTGCTTTGGCCTTCCCACAGCACCACAGGTGTTTACTAGGAGCCTTGCCCTATCCTCAGACTGGGCTCATGCCAGGGTCATCAGGCTCCTGAGGTATCTGAACAACTGGTTTTCTGGCAGAGTCACAGGCTTCACTTAAAAATAATTGAGACCCCCTCAACTTCTACAAGGAATTGGGGATTCAGCTGAACCTAGAGAAGTCCAGCCTTGTCCCTCAACAGAACATCAGATACTTAGGCATGGAAATCGACTTGGTTCAGGCCAAAGCTTTTCCATCTGCCAACAAGGTGTTGATATTCAAGAAAGGGGCAGAACCCTTCCTGGAAAGGGATCTGCTACCTGCTCGCTCTTGGTAGAAGCTTCTGGGACACCTCGCCTCAGTGGAGAAACAGATCCTCTTTGGAAGGATGCATCTCCACTTTTTGCAGTGGTCTCAAACATCCGACCCCTTGCAACCCTTTTGTCGTTGCCCGAGGAGGTAGTGACAGATCTCTATTGGGGGTTGAAGTTTTTGTTGTTTATATAGGAAATATTTATTTTAATGTTGTTACTATTCTTAAAATATTTTATTTTTCCTTGTTTCCTTTCCTCACTGGGCTATTTTCCCTGTTGGATCCCCTGGGCTTATAGCATCCTGCTTTTCCAACTAGGGTTGTAGCTTAGCATTTAATAATAATAATTATAATAATAATAATAATAGATCTCCAATGGTGGTTGAAACAGGTGAACCTGCTAGCAGGAATACCTGTACCTCCACAGGTCCCACCTCCGGAATTCTTTTTGTTCTCAAATGCTTCACACCAAGCGTGGGGCGCTCACCTTCAAAGGGAGGATATTTCAGTCTGTGGTCTCAGGAAGACAGCTCTTTTCTCTCAATTACCTGGAAATGAAAGCAGCGTACCTAGCGTTACTGCATACTACACTTCTTGGTGACTCGAGCAGTGACTTGTGTTTCCAAACAAGGAGGCTCAGTCTCCCTCATGCTATGCCAGTTAGCAGTGGAGATACATCATTGGGCACAAAAAAATACTGTTTCCCTCTGAGTGAGATTCATTCCCAGGAAGAGGTATGTCATTGCAGACCATCTTAGTTGAACATGGGATGAAAGTTGGTTAAGAATGGTCTAATTCCTGTAGTGCCAAAGAGTCTTGTGACTTTGTGGGGTTCCCTATCAATTGACATGTTTGCCACCCACTTGAATACCAAGTTCCCATAGTATTGCTCCCCAAAGTGGCCACAGGTAGAGTGGAATCCAGACCTGCTAGATCTACTCATGGAAAGCCCAAGAGAACTTTCAGAATGGCCAAACCTGCTGCACCAACCACATGAAGAAAATTCCATGAGGCGGTTCACTGCCTATCTCTTCATGGATGTAGGTTATCCAGCATCTATGAAAAAAAGAGTTTCGGGACTGACTGCGAAACAATTTTCCAGACACCTCCAAAAGTCGTGTGTAGCAGTTTACCAAGCCAAGTGGCCAACCTTCAATGTTTGAAGTCATAGGGGGAATATTGCTCCTCTCAAAGCCACTATTCCCTGATTGCTGACTTTTTAGTGTCCCTGAGGAATGAGAAATCCCTTAAAGTTACTGCATTTAAAGGCTACTGCTCAACCTTGAGCCAAGTTTTTAAACTGAAGGGGCTTGATCTCTCCTCTTCACTGAAACTATCCACTCTCGTTAGAAGTTTCAAACAGACTTGTCTTCCCTCTTGGAATGTGATGAACGTTCTTAGGTCCCAGAAGATGTCCCCCTATGAACCCTTGCATAAAGCTCTTGATAAGGATCTTGCCCTGAAGTCTGTCTTTCTCCTTGCCTTAGCCTCAGCCGAGAGAGTTAAGCTAATTACACGGTCTCTCTTAACTGGTATCACATTCCAAAGGGGGGAAAGAACTATGATTTTCTTTTGTTCCTGACTTTGTGGCTAAGACACAAAATCCAGCTATACAGTACTAGACTCTAGATTTGACTTTCACCTTCTCGTCTTTCAAAGAGGTAACTGATGATCCTGGTAATCTGTTACTCTGTTCTGTAAGAGCAGTCAGAACTTATTTGTGAGCATAGGCTGGTCCAAAAAGAAAATATCTAAGAGGACAATTTCTTCTTGGTTGCATGAAACCATTATGGAAGCCTATAAATCCTTAGGGGAAGTGTTGCTAGGCCCCCTCCTGAGCTCATTATATCCGTGGTCTTGTTGCTTCCTTTAAGAGTTCTGCAAGAACTTCTAAGTAGCCTAAGTTCTTGGTGCAGGATTCTGGAGGAATCAGAACACCTTCACAGGCCACTACCTGAAAGGTTGCACTCATAGGTCTTTGAACACATTTTCATTAGGTCTTATGGGAAATAATTTAATTTGCCTTTTACAGTACACCTAACCCCTTTTTCACGGCATCAGTTGTGATTTGCATTATAAAGGTATGACATGTGGATCAAGTCAGTAGGGTAATGAAATGTGCTATCATTTAACATAGTCACTATCAGCCTTTGAAATAAAGAGGTGGTCCTGGAGTACCCACTTCGATCATACCGTAATGCAGGTAAGAGTAACAAGTTTTTATTTATAAACGTTATTTCTCATAATTTGTTTTCGATGCCTAATATTGATATAGCTTCACTTCTACCTTGATCTGAATTTAGAGGGTACTGACACTACAACCCCACCACTTCACAAGCTAGTTGGACTGTTCACCTACTTACTTATTTACTTTTGCAAAAAATCATTGTTTACTATTGTAATTGTCTTAGAACAAGTGACCTCCTCTTAACTGAGACTTCCTTCCACCCAAGGAAGACTCCCATTTAGATGACTGAAGTTTTTATCTGTGTAGGAATACACGACAAATTTTTGAAATATATATTTTTCCTAGCTATACAAACGTAAGTCATTTAAGCAAAGGTCCCTCCTCAACCACCCACAAGTTTTGACCTGAATAGAATGGAGCTTGCATCACAGGCCCAGCAGTGGAGTTGCTAAATAACCTATTATAGTTAAAATTGAATCCCATTTTTTTTGTATGGTCATAGAAAATCGAAATTAGGAGTAACCCATTTAAATTACTCAGGTTTGTATAAATAGGAAAACTACAAATTATTTTTTAAAAATTGTAATATTATATATGTATATTTTAAGGGGGTAATGCTTTTCTAATTGCATGTTGTACACTGAAACACCTTTGGAATTAGATGTATATAATGTGTCTTCATTTTATATAAGTACTTCTGCAGTTGATTCATTATTATGGTTGAATCAAGTCAATTTGTTTCTGATTAAAGAGTAAAAAAAAATTAAATGGTTCAATGAAATGTAGTGTCTAATTTAGTTAAAATAATAGCATTTGACTAAGTTCTTAAGGGCCTCCTGCCTACAGCAAGAGACTAAACACATATTTATCAATGTATGAAATACATCATTTGAAATTATATAGGCCTAAAGATGAAGCGCTTTCACATCAAATCAAGTATATCATTATTGATTTTTAAGCTGTAAGTAAGAGGTTTCATTTGAAATATGTTGTAAGTATGACTTATAGCTGGACATATATCTTTTAAGCTCTTCACATCACCTTTGCTAGAAACTTGTGTTAGTGAGAATCCGATATTAAAAGATGCAATTTTAATTATTTATAGGTCAACAGCGATCAAGAATGCTTGGCACACTTTTCAAGGATGAGCGTTGCCAGCAGTTGCCCTGTTATCATATCCTAGAGAAAATGCACTTGGATCGTATCATTCGTCATAGTGAACTAACAGAATTTCAGAATATGTTGCAGAACCACCAGCAAGCCACAACCTCAGATGGTATGTAGGTTTTATTACCATATTATATTTCCTTTTCATTGGTACTTAACCTTGAATTGTGTAGCTTCTGAATGAAATTGACTTTTTTTTAGAAAATATGTGAAGTTCATTCAAAATGTTGTAAGTGCTTGGTAAGACATGAAAAGCTTGCAGGAGCACAAATACACACACACACACACACACACACACACGTATGAACAATGTCAGATAAGAAAATCAGCTCCCCGTTAACACAAAGGTTATGTACGTGGAGAAGTCGTGTTAACGGAAATCACTTTTACAGAACATAATTTCTCCATATGAAATAATGGTACTGTAATGGCGGGTGTTACGTTCTTGGACATTGGGAAAGTTTGTCTAATTTAGGATTTTGTTACTAGGAAACTTAAACACATTATTAATTTATTTGAAGGTCACAAAAACAATAAAAACACACATACTTACTCTACTTTTATTTATTTCATAGTAAAATAAGTTATTACGCATGTACATTCACACTGAGCATCACGCGTCACCACTCTCTCTCTCTCTCGCTCGCTCTCTCTCTCTCTCTCTCTCTCTCTCTCTCTCTCTCTCTCTCTCTCTCTCTCTCTCTCTCTCTCTCTCTCTCTCATATTTTTTCCTTTTAATCTCAATTATTTATTTACAATAAATTTTATATCACTAAGTACATTTCTAAGTTAAACAAACGCAATAAAGAAAAGGGTGTTATATGTACGAACGCACAATGCTACTACGTAGGCATATCAAAGATATCAGCAATTTATTTTTCTTTCATTTCAGTAAATGAATAACAGATCATAACATATTTTTCTCGTTGGTCTAATGATTTTTTATTTACAATTAATTTTTATCATTAAGTACATACAGTATTTAAGTTAAAAATCACAATGAATTGTACTGTGTGATATGTACGAATGCACAATGCTACTGCTTATGCATTTTAAACGCATTAGCGATTTATTTTTCTTTCATTTCGGTAAATAAATAACAGATCATAACATATTTTTCCTTTTATTCTAATGGTTATTTATTTACAATTAATATTGTATCAATAAGTACATATTCAAGTTTGAAAAACTATGAACAGTACTTTCTGGTATGTACAAACGCACGATGCTACTACTTATGCATATGAAACACAGCAATTTATTTTTCTTTCATTTCGATGAATTAATAACAGATCGTAACATATTTTTTACTTTCAATGTCATGCTTATTTATTTAAAATTCATTTTATATCATGGTTTTCATACATTTCATTTGAAACTATTATTATTAATCATATGAATCTCTCTCTCTCTCTCTCTCTCTCTCTCTCTCTCTCTCTCTCTCTCTCTCTCTCTCTCTCTCAAGGTGCCTTACTATGCACACACACACTCTCTCTCAAGGTGCCTTGTGCCTTACTATGCACACAGAACAGATTTAACAGAAATCTTTTTTTTCCTTAGAAAGTGTCATATAAATACTACGCACAATATAAATTTTCACTTTGCTTAAATCTATGTTCGATCCTAGGCAGGGATTAAGACGTCATTCAATTTCGTCAGCTGATCTGTAGCTTTAGCCAACAGCATAACATACATTATATAAAATGTCTAAAATAATCCTGGTTTTCGATGTTATCTGAACTTCGTTTGTTCCGTAACTGGAATACAAACCTATGATCTTAGGTGTAATACTTGAAGCTGAAAGGACGAGCCATTAAAATTTAGCGAGGCTTAACTACCCATTCCGCTAGTTAGCGGGGGTTAGGGGTATTAGCTAGCTACCCCTTCCACACCTGTGACTGAGCTCACCTTGCTTTTTGGCTCGGATGCTGAAAGGTCGTTGCCGCTCTTCATCTTCACAGTTTTTGGACAGTCATTTAATGCTTTTTCGCTTTTTCTTTTCAGTGTGATTGTGCTGACTTCTGCCGGCCTCCATGTGTACCTGCCCTGGTCCTGAGTGCCGCACCTACGGTACTTTTATGTCCACCGAGGATACGGATCTTCACGCCCTTTGCCCTACCTGCAGAGGTCAACGGTGTGATGTGGTAAATAAGTTTATTGAGGGTCGGGAGTGATCTGCATCCCAGTGGGAAAGGTTCGGGTGACACCGTAAGAAGAAGTCTAAGAGGGACTCTTCTCCTTCGAAGGTTTCTTCGAAGCAGAAAAAACCCAAGGCTTCTTTTTCCCCTTCCCGACCTTCCTCCGAAGCTCCTGCTCGTTAGGCCTCCTTCGGGGACTGTCGAGTAGTAGTGCAGTCCGCTTAACTGCTGGAAAACCTCGGTCCTCGAGAGACGGTGTTGCTTCCTTAGCAAAGCGGCCGCGCCTCTGCCCCTTGGAGATTCCATGTCCCATTCTCTTCTTTGCCAGGTTTGGCCATCCTTGGGGTTAGCGTGTCCGCCCTCCAAGGAAGCCTTGCTGCAGCTACTTTGCCGAGGTGCTAGCGCGCAGCAATTGTCAACTTCGGAGTTGGATCCTCTGGCACTCGTCAACATTGTGGTATCGTAGGTGTCGTCTGCTGCCCAGCCCGCTAACGTTCCTGCCTCTTCCGCCGCCGCTGAAGACTGCGCTTCCCCTCCTAGTGAACATCTTTCGAGGGGAGAGGAAAGTTCTAGGCATGTCTCTCCTGCGAGTGTTTCTCCCTCCTGAGGGAGTTCACTCATAGAGACTCCTCTTCGGAGGATTGCTGCTGACGGTCGGCTTGCTGATCCTCCGGCCCCTAGAAGGCGTCAGCGTGGTCGTCGTTCCCAGTGTGCTGGCTCTCCTCTTCGCCTTCAAGGTGATCCTTTGCCCTTGGTGAAGAGACACCTCTTTGGCTAGTCAGCTTTGTCCTCGCAGCCCTCCTTGGAGGAGGAGCCTTCTCTTCCGATGTTATCTGGTTCTCAACCTTCGCCTGCCTTCGGAACTTCTCCTGTCGACGCAGCTTCTAGCCCTCGAACTTCTGTTAAGGACTCAGAGCTCTCCTCTGCGTCAATCTTCACCAACTAGGCAACGCTCTCCAACACTAAGGCATGTACCACAACTCCGTGAAGCTCAGACAGAAGGTAACAGCCATCATCCTCCTTAGACTTCCAAGAAGTCACGTCATCTCTGGAAGAATAGGTAGGTGTTCACAATGGAAAGGAGCATGAAAGGAAAGGTAGGTTATTGTGCTCCAGATCCTGGGTTCTCTCTCCAAGGAAGGGCAGAATCCAAGTTCATAGATCACCGTTGCCCCATTCCCCTCCCCGCAAACCCATTACAGCACGACCGCCTGGGAAAGAAGGAAAGGGCACTTTTGGGAAATTTAAAAGGGAAGCTTCGGTTTCATTTCCTTCAGAGGATCTGTCAAGACAGCACCAGGGTCAGCAAGCAGCCTTAGTTCGAAGTCATCATCAGGGCAGTTGTACAAGCCTTCAGGCCTGCCCTTTCAGCCCGCACTTCTGGAATCCTCTGTGAACCTCCAACATCCATTGGTTCCAGCAGACTCTCGTCAAAGAACCTCGGCTGTCTCTCCCCTGAAGAGGAAGAGAGGAGTCCCAGAGACCAACTCCTCTTCTTCGGGGAAACCGACTCCTGTGAGGCTATCAAGGACAATATTGAACCTCTCCGTTCCCCTGGCTCACTGACACCTCAGCCAAAGGAACCTCGTGGGGAACCCGTCCTAGTCTCCTCCCTACCACCTTCGGAGGAAGACTCCCCTCGTGACGAGAGCGCCTTGCCTCCAGAAGCAACTAGGAAGGCCAGACCATCCAGGCCTTCCATGCTGAAGTTCATCTTCTTTCTCGCAAGGAGTTGAAAGACTCCAAAACATTGCCTAAGTCCTCTTCAAGGACCTGTAGACCCGCAGGAACAGTCAGCCACCCTACAGATGACCGCGACCCACCCCAAGACTAGTTCTCGGTGGTGGATGAAGGAGACTTCGTTGTTAGTCCCACTCCAGAGGGGGAACAAAAGGAGTCAGAACATGCCTTTTGGCAGGAACTGACTCTAATAAGGGTTCTAAATGGGTTTTCTGACTTAGAGAGGAAACCCCCCCCCCCCCCCCCGGAGGGCAAAGACACAGTCTTAGACCGTGTGTTCGGCACTCAGAAACCTA
Source organism: Palaemon carinicauda (assembly GCF_036898095.1). NCBI lineage: Eukaryota > Metazoa > Arthropoda > Malacostraca > Decapoda > Palaemonidae > Palaemon > Palaemon carinicauda. The sequence goes on from NC_090728.1 coordinate 86,944,237, forward strand.
ATGCATCCTTGCCTTGGTCTTAGGGACTGAAGAGTTCCCGGACTAAGATCGCCGCCAAGATCTCTGAATTCTCTTCCTCCCCTCCTTCGGGCTCCTCCTGCTTCCTCGTGTTTAGCAAGGAAGGTATTACGAGATCTTGGACAAGCCTCAACCAGCTCTTCCACTCCACCATTTTCTGGAGGAGCTGGCTAAGGGGATCTCCCTAGAGAGAGACTCCAGCCATCAGGTCGCGCTCTTGGCGACAGAGATCCTCAATCAAGAGAAGGTCATGAAGTATGCCATGCTGTAGTGGTTTGCGGACTGTGGCCAGAGGTAGCACCCAAACTGCCAGGTGTTCGAATGCCGACCACACTCAAACGTTCACTACACAAAAAGGTAAAACGGTGGAATACCCAAAAATCGAGGTAAACAGGTCAAGACTTAATACTGGGCAAGGGGACCCAGCTAATGATGTAATTGCCTAATATTATTCAGAGGTAAGCTGGTTTCAAGTTATGTAAGGACAATATTTATTGAGGAAACAAAAAAGAAAAAATGATACTAAGAAAAAAACAAAATTAGTGGCTGAGAAGGGGACCTTGCAGGGCAAGAAAAAACTTAGTTTCTAAGAAAAAGGGAAAATAAGTTTATTTCATTCCTGGGAGGAAAAAGTACAAAACTGTAGTATGAAAAGTCAGATCTTCAAAAAACATAAGCAGAGACATAGATATATCAAGTCAGAGCCTCATTGGAATCAGTCCTCTAAAAGTTAACAAGACAAAATAATTATTTGAATAACACAAAAAACAAGAACTATTCACATGCTGGACATTCATATGGGTTCCATATACAAGTATAAACAAAGGCACACCTAACCGTATATCTATTTAGGATACATTTCCCATACTACTATTGAGTATCAAGATGGCGGTTATTCCTAATTTTGTAGCAAATTCGCACGGTGGTGTTCCCTGTTGATCTAACCTTTTCGATCGATTTTGTGAGGATTATTATGCCATCTCCAGCTTCTTTTGCCTCTGGAAAGTTGAGTGTTGATTCTTTACAATGTACAGTGGTACCTCTACATACGAATTTAATTCGTTCCACAACCTACTTCGGATGTAGAAAATGTTCGGATGTAGAAACGAATTTTCCCATAAGAATACATGGTAATTCATTTAATTCGTTCCTCAGCCTAAAAACCCATAATAAATCCTTAATAAATGGCTACACATAATTACACATAACACTAACATAACTGCATAATAAGAAAGAAGCATATAAAAAAGATAATTATAAAGAAATAATGAATAAAAAATGTGTTTTATTGCCACTTTACCTTAGAGACAGGCCAACGCCGGTGTAGGATTTGCTACGCCAGGAAGAGACGGACGATCGGCGAGAAGGTAGACTTGGTGTTAACATGTTCTTTAAATAAATACTCTCTCTCTCTCTCTCTCTTTCTTTCTCTCTCTCTCTCTCTCTCTCTCTCTCTTGTTCTTCTTCACTGTTAGTGTTAGAGACGTCTATTAATTTTTTTTTCTGAGAGCGAGAGAGAGAGAGAGAGAGAGAGAGAGAGAGAGAGAGAGAGAGAGAGAGATTAAACAAAAATGTGTTGTGTACATATGATTTTAACAGCGTTAACGAGTTGAAAGACAGTTAATTGTAACTAAAAAAACAATATCAGCGAATCTGAATTCCTTTATTAACTAAAACAAATATTGATACAAACACACTCGTGTGCGTATGCGCAAACACACACACACGCACGAGGAGACACGAGCGGCGAGTAAGTAGAGATGGTGGCCGGTAACATACCGTAACTTACACTACAGAAATTTTAATCTAACTTCGCTTATTTACTTATTTTTTAATTTTTATATTTCATATTTTTTACATTTTTTTCTTTTTATTTTTTATTTTCATTACTTTCAGTGACGAGTTACGGTATGTTATCGCAGTCACCATCCTCCTCCCCGACTGTCTCTCTTATTGCGTAGAAATTCTTGCACCTGTGTGTGTGTTTGTGCATACCCACACGAGTGTGTTTGTATCAATATTTGTTTTAGTTAATAAAGGAATTCAGATTAGCTGTTATTACTTTCTTAGTTTCATTTAATTGTTTTTCAACTCGTTGACGCTGTTAAAAATCATATGTACTCTAAACACATTTTTGTTTAATCTCTCTCTCTCTCTCTCTCTCTCTCTCTCTCTCTCTCTCTCTCTCTCTCTCTCTCTCTCTCTCTCTCTCGGAGAAAAAATAATAGACGTAGACGTATCTAACACTATAACAGCGAAGAAGAACGAGAGAGAGAGAGAGAGAGAGAGAGAGAGAGAGAGATTTTATTTAAAGAACATGTTAATACTATGTTTAGAGAGAAACAGAAAAGAGAGAAGTCTTATTTAAAAGAGCTTGTTAATGCTATCTTGGTTTTCTTTGCTTCACTTTTTTCTTTCTTTCTGTTCATCACGCTGGCCCTTCTCACAAATGATCGTTGCCAACAATCTTTTTGTCCTTTATCCCTATCAACAAATGGCGTTCTATCTCTTCCAGGGTATTGCTACGATGTCTTGTAATAATGGTGATCCCCTTCGATGGTTATTTGCTTTAATGGCTGCCTTCAGCTTGATGATCCTCGAGATCATAGGCCTATTCCGGCCATATTGTTTAGCCATACAGCATCACTCACATGCACACTGCTCTCATGTTTTTCTATAATTTCTTGCTTCAATTCTAATGAAAGAATTGCCTTCTTCCTGTACTGAAACTTAGCTTCTTAGGCACCATGATTATAGGTAAAATCAAAAAGGAAATGTGAGAAAAGGAAGAAAATAAGCACTGTTAATAACAGACCAAACAGAGGACAACCACACGATACACACAAGAACAGAGAACTGAGCACTCGACGCTCAATGGCGTAATGTTTACTTCGTGTGTCGAAATAAAATTCGGGTGTAGAGTCATAAATTTGCTCGAATTTGACTTCGGATGTTGGAAAATTCGGATGTAGATACGTTCGGATGTAGAGGTTCCACTGTATATAATTTTAGCTCCTGTTTCACAGTGAAATTAGAGTAATTTATTGTGCTTAAGAGCTAGGCCTGTTACCGGAGGCGCCATGGGTGCTGTCGTTTGTTAGGCATGTGTTATTTAGTTAGCAGAACGACTTTCCTGGTTGAAATAGTATTAATAAATTATGAAAGCTACTTAGGCATAATTATACGTGTAAAGATATTTATGGTATGCATAATTTTCCTCTTTCTTTGTCGATCGTATACGTTAGAGTTTCGGTGATTTACGTAACCGAGATCTCGTCTTGCCTAGGTTACCTAACCTAGGCGATGTAGTATACTTTCAGACATTTCCCCATTTACCCTTGTGTATCGTTTTATTGATTCTAAGGGAGATAGTATATCTCCTAGAATTATATAAATTGATACTTGTCTCCTATGGAGAGTCATATGTAATCCCTCTTTCCCTCTGAGTACCGCCGCAGGCGGAAACCCTTTCTGCTCTTGCCATAGAGTAGTTTACTCCGGCTTCACTAGGCTAGGGTTTATCTGTCTCCCACCTTTGCCGGCAAGTGTCCGGCTTTGGTTTTTGACAGAATCTCAGAGTATTCAGTCTTTTGCTGGCGGCAGGCCTGCAGGGTGAGTAGTCACGCCCCTGCTGGCTTATATCCGCCGGCATAGGAGGCTAAGCCTCCCTAAACCGTACCTGGGGTGGTGGTATGTTGCCGCCACCTTCTCCCTGCGGTTTAGAAGACTAGTTCTATGCTGGCAGACCCTGGCCTGAAGAATAGCAATTCTTCTACAGCCTAGGATAGCGCCGGCACTGAAACGATGTTTCTTCCTTGTTGAGAGGGGCGCCAAACCTGCCGGCCCCTCCTAACACTATTTCGGCAGACCCCAAGTTGAAGAATAGACATTCTTCTGCCGCCTAGGACGGCACCAATACTGAAACAGAGTTTCTCCCTTGTGTAGTGGGGGCGGCAACATTGCCACCGCCTTTTACACTTTATATAGGACCCTTTTCCCTGCCCATCTCTGTCCTTTTAGCTATGGCCGTTGTCCCGCAATCTCGCACCTCGCACCTCGCCGGCTGGTTGCATGGCCGGCCGGCTGCTAGTGGGAGACCCTCACGTCACCAAGGTTCTTCAGTCCTCCCTTGGACTGCCGTCCACAAGTCCTGTAACCGGGGTACTAGCCTGAATGATGCATTCTCCCCTTTCATTTGAACCTTCTGGGGGAAGGCAGTAAATTATATACTTACATCCTTATTTAGTGTAAACATACTTAGTAATACAGTAAGCCCTCGCTACTTCGCGGTTCGACTATCGTGGATTCATGACTTCGCGGATTTTTTTCATAACGCATGTATATACATACTGTATATCGCGGATTTTCCGGAAATTTCGAAAATAGCCGCGATATATCAAGAGCCCAAATATTTCATTAATTCCATTAATAATTAGTAATATCTGCTCTTACTGATGGTTCATTGCATTACATATGACATATAATTCAGTACGGAAAGAAATAAAACACGAAAAGAGAATGTGGTCCTACGATAATTCGGTATACGTAGTAAAATTAAATCAAACATGAAATGCAAATCAGATGCAGTCTGACTTGGTCATATTTGAATGGTGTAAGGCTGCTAATGGCTACTACTACAAATGTAATGGATGTGCATCTTTTCCATGAATCTTTTGTATGTATACGTACGTAGTACTGCATCTAATAATATTCTTTGTTGCAAAAATCACATCTCGAATAAGCGTACATATCCTACAACAAAACAAGCGTAAAATAGCGTACGTAAAGCATACTGTGTATAGTACCTTGTATTTGAATTTGTAACTACTACGTAGCATGTAAGACGGACTGTGATTGGTTCCAGTGCTGATAGATGTTGAATCAGCTCCCAAGTTTTGTAATCTAGCCTGTGATTGGTGTTTTGACCGCTTCTCTGATCCGCAGCATCTTTTCGCGTCCACTTTGTTTACCGCTCTCTCTCCGGGTGGATGCTGCTACGTTACTGTGTAACTTTAATCTGCTGTGCGTGACTGTTTGAAGTTGAACTTTATATTGAACTTTCTGTTTAACCCCTTCAATGGCTCCCAAGCGTTCAATGGCTCCCAAGCGTTCAATGGCTCCCAAGCGTTCTGCTTCTACTAAGGCTTGTATTGAGCCTAAACGCCACCGAAAAATGATGACGATTGCTGAGGAGGTAACACTTCTCGATATGTTGAAAGAAGGGAGAAGTTACGCGGCCGCAGCCCGCCATTTTGGAGTGAACAAATCCACCGTTCGCTACATTATGAAGGACGAGGCGAACATTAGAAAGACGGCTGCCATCACCTTTAGCAGGTCAGCGAAGCGAGTTGTTGCCGCTCGTAATAAAACGATCGTCCGTATGGAAGGTGATTTAGCAGTGTGGATTGCCGACTGCTGGAAGAAGAACATAGCCTTGGATACGAACACCATCCGAACCAAGGCTTTGGGTTTGTATGAGAATTTTGCGGCAAAGGAACCTCAAGACGACGATGGCGACCATGCTGAAGAAGACGAAGATGATGTACTAGATGAACCTCAAGCAGGGACATCCACTGATTCCCAGCCTCAGAAGCAATGTTTTTTGCCAGCAAAGGATGGTTCGCGAAGTTTCAGAAACGCTTCGGCCTAAAAAGTGTTTCCCTGCATGGCGAGGCTGCTTCCGCTGACACTACCGCTGCTGAAACTTGCGCGAATGAGACATTTAAGAACATCACTGAAGGTGGATACAAGCCCGATCAAGTGTTTAATATGGATGAGACCGGCTTGTTTTGGAAGAGAATGCCGTCGCGAACTTTCCTGTTCAAAGAAGAAGCCAAAGCCTCTGGCTTTAAAGCATTCAAGGATAGCGTTACCCTCGTGATGTGTGGCAATGCTGCTGGATTTTTGCTAAAGTCGAGGCTTATTTACAAATCGAAAAACCCTCGCGCTTTGAAAAATAAAAATAAGAATCTCCTTCCCGTGTACTGGATGCATAATCCAAAAGCATGGATTACGAAGATGCTGACCTCCAACTGGTCCACCAGTGTTTTATCCCGCAAGTCAGTAAATATCTCTTAGAGAAGGGCTTGCCATTTAAGATCCTTCTCCTTATGGATAACGCTGGTAGACACGCAACTGATCTGTCGCATGAGGGCATTCAGGTTGAGTTCCTGCCACCCAACACAACGTCATTAATTCAACCGATGGATCACGGGGTTATCAGGGCGTTCAAGGTCCTCTACACGAAGAATACCTTGGTGGACCTCGTTGCGTGTGTGGATGCTGCCCAAGATGATGAGGATGAAACATTCAATTTGAAGGCGTACTGGCGGAAGTACACAATAGCCACGTGCCTGCAGAACATCCAGAAGGCACTGAAAGAAATGAAACCTGCTACTGTTAATGCGAGCTGGAAGAAGTTGTGGCCCCAGATTGTTTACGATGACGAGGGATTTAAATCTGCAGAGATTCAACACTCTGCAATACGGAAATCTGTGCAGTTGGCTGCGATAATTGGAGGTGACGGGTTTGGCGACATGACGACTGAAGACGTCGACGAATTGTTGGACTGCCATTCCCAGCCGCTAACTGACGCAGACCTCGAAGACCTGACAAAATCGGCCAGTGAAGAAGATAGTGAAACGCAGGAAGAGACCCAAGAAAATGTCGAAGAAACGGGCTTAATATTATAACGGCTTGCCAAGCTCTGCAACCTTGCAAAGGAGTTGAAAGAATTGTCGCAAGAGTGGGACGAGGATATGGTTCGTTCTATGCAATTATGCAACAAAATCGATGAAGACATGACTCCCTACAGGATGCTCTTCGAGCGAAAAAAGAAGCAGCGGCAGCAACTTCCGATCACAATGTTCTTCCAGCCTCGCAAAAAAGAGCCAGTTCCTCCTGCTACTATGCCTTCGGAAGAAATTGAAGAAGTGTCCCAAGAAGAAGTTGAAGAGGTGTCCCAGGAAAAGACACCTCCGTCTGAAGAGACGTAAAATACTATCATTGGCTGCACAGTAGAAGACATCATCAGCTTCATCATCATCATTTCTACTGTGCAGCAAATTCATTGCCATCATCATTCAAGTTTTTCTTCAACTTCTTTTATGGTGAGTACAGTAACAATCTTTATTTTTTTATACTACAGTGAACCCTCGCTACTTCGCGGTTCGACCATCGCGGATTCACCACTTCGCAGATTTTTTTCATAACCTATATATATATACATATCGCGGATTTTCCGGAAATTTCGAAAATACCGCGATATCCGAAGACCCCAAATACGATATTTCGTTACCTGTAATTCCATTAATACTGTAATTAGTAATATCTGCTCTTACTGATTGTTCATTGCATTACATATGACATATAATTAAGCACAGAAAGAAATAAAACACGAAAAGAGAATGTGATCATACGATAATTCAGTACTGTATACAGTACGTAGTAAAATTAAATCGAACATGAAACGCAAATCAGATGCAGTCATACCATATTAGAATGGTGTAAGGCTGCTGTTGGCTACTACTGTACTACAAATGTAATGGATGTGCTTCTTTTCCATGAATCTTTTGTATGTATACGTACGTAGTACTGCATCCAATAATATTCTTTGTTGCAAAAATCACATTTCGAATAAGCGTACGAGAGAGAGAGAGAGAGAGAGAGAGAGAGAGAGAGAGAGAGAGAGAGAGAGAGAGAGAGAGAGAGAGAGACATCCTACAACAAAAGCGTACGTAAAGCTATTATTATTATTGTTATTATTATTATTATTGTTGTTGTTGTTAATAAAATTATTATTGTTATTATCATTATTATTATTATTACAGTATCATTATTTATTATTATTATTATTATTATTACTGTACAGTATACTGTACGCAGGGTATCTTGTACTTTGAATTGGTAACCTACGTAGCATATAAGACGGGTTGTGATTGGTTCAAGCGCTGATAGATGACGAATCAGAACTCAAGTTTTGTTATCTAGCCTGTGATTGGTGTTTTGCCCGCATCTTTTCGCGGCCACTTTCTCTCCCGCCGTATCGCTGTGTAGACGTTGTTAAGTTATTGTGAACTTTAATCTGTGCTGTGCGTGACTGTTTTAAATTGAACTTTTTGTTGAACTTTCTGTTAAACCCTACTGTACAATGCCTCCCAAGCGTTCTGCTTCTACTAAGGCTGGTAGTGAGCCTAAAGGCCACCGAAGGATGATGACGATTGCTGAGAAGGTGACGCTTCTCGATATGTTAAAAGACGGTAGAACTTTCGCGTCCGCAGCCCGCCATTTTGGAATCAATGAATCCACCGTTCGCTATATCAAGAAGGACGAGGCGAACATTAGAAAGACGGCTGCAATCACCTTTAGTAGATCAGCGAAGCGAGTCGTTACCACGCGTAATAAAACGATCGTACGCATGGAAGGTGCTTTAGCTGTGTGGATTGCCGACTGCCGGAAGAAGAACATAGCCTTGGATATGAACACCATCCGAACCAAGGCTTTGAGCTTGTATGAGAATTTTGCGGCAAAGGAACCTCAAGACGACGATGGCGACCATGCTGAAGAAGACGAAGATGATGTACTAGATGAACCGCAAGCAGGGACATCCACTGATTCCCAGCGTCAGAAACAACGTTTTTCCGCCAGCAAAGTATGGTTCGCGAAGTTTCAGAAACGCTTCGCCCTGAAAACCGTTTCCCTGCATGGGGAGTCTGCTTCCGCTGACACTGCCGCTGCTGAAACTTACGTGAACCAGACGTTCAAGAATATTATCGCCGAAGGTGGATACAAGCCGGAACAAGTCTTTAATATGGATGAGACCGGCTTATTTTGGAAAAGAATGCCGTCGCGAACTTTCCTGTTCAAAGAAGAAGCCAAAGCCTCTGGCTTTAAAGCATTCAAGGATAGCGTTACCCTCGTGATGTGTGGCAATGCTGCTGGATTTTTGCTAAAGCCGGGGCTTATTTATAAGTCGAAAAATCCTCGCGCTTTGAAAAATAAAAACAAGAATCTCCTTCCCGTGTACTGGATGCATAATCCAAAAGCATGGATTACGAAGATGCTGACCTCCAACTGGTTCCACCAGTGTTTCATCCCGCAAGTCAGCAAATATCTCGTAGAGAAGGGCTTGCCATTCAAGATCCTTCTCCTTATGGATAACGCTGGTGGACACGCAACTGACCTGTCGCATGAGGGCATTCAGGTTGAGTTCCTGCCACCCAACACCACATCTTTAATTCAACCGATGGACCAGGGGGTTATCAGGGCGTTCAAGGCCCTCTACACGAAGAATACCTTGGCGGACCTCGTTGCGTGTGTGGATGCTGCCCAAGATGATGAGGATGAAGATTTTAACTTGAAGGCGTACTGGCGGCAGTACACCGTAGCCACGTGCCTGAAGAATATTCAGAAGGCACTGCAAGAGATGAAACCTGCAACCGTGAATGCGAGCTGGAAGAAGTTGTGGCCCCAGATTGTTTACGACGACGAGGGATTTACACCTGTTGAGATTCAACACACTCCAATACGGAAATCTGTGCAGTTGGCTGCCATAATTGGAGGTGACGGGTTTGGCGACATGACGACTGAAGACGTCGACGAGTTGTTGGACTGCCATTCCCAGCCGCTAACTGACGCAGACCTAGAAGACCTGACGAAATCGGCAAGTGAAGAAGAGAGTGAAACGCAGGAAGAGACCCAAGAAAATGTCGAAGAAACGGGCTTAACATTAGAACGGCTTGCCAAGGCCTGCTACCATGCGAAGGAGTTGAAAGAAATGTTGCAAGAGTGGGACGAGGATATGGTTCGGTCTATGCAATTCTCCAACAAGGTCGATGACATCATGACTCCCTACAGGATGCTCTTAGAGCGAAAAAAGAAGCAGCGGCAGCAACTTCCGATCACAATGTTCTTCCAGCCTCGCAAAAAAGAGCCAGTTCCTCCTGCTAGTACGCCTTCGGAAGAAATTGAAGAAGTGTCCCAGGAAGAAGTTGAAGAGGTGTCCCAGGAAAAGACACCTCCGTGTGAAGAGACGTAAAATACTACTGTCATTGGCTGCGCAGTAGAAGACATCATCAGCTTCATCATCATCATTTCTACTGTGCAGCAAATTCATCGCCATCATCATTCAAGTTTTTCTTCAACTTCTTTCGTTGTGAGTACAGTAACAATCTTTATTTTTTACTTTAATTTTCTAACATTTTAATATTTTTGCCTGTTTTAGTTTAGTACTGTATGCATTAAGTTAAAGGGAAGGTTTTAAAAGTCTGAAGAGTATACATATTGTAACCTATCATATTTTTTTTGTTTAAAATTTACATTTACATACGTAAAACAATCTCTCTCTCTCTCTCTCTCTCTCTCTCTCTCTCTCTCTCTCTCTCGTAAATTGTTTTCCTGCTTTGCTACGTACAGTATGTACTGTATGATTTTATATAGATACGGTAAATAATATTTGTAATAACATATTTTCTAAAAGCTTTTACTGTAAATATCATTATTTATCACTTTCATCATGCGCGTTAAATGCCTTCTTTGTTCTGAGCGTGGTTGTTTACTGAGCGTACTTTATGACGCCGTCGTTTCAGGCGGCGTCATAAAGAAAAACATTTCATTTGGAAGTCCTAAGAAAAATTAAGTAAAACATTGGTAATAACAAAATCAACATACTGTACTGAATAATCAATATAATCGATGCAAAAATATACATGTTAAATAAATAGGTAAATATGGTGTCACTACTTAGCGGATTTTCACCTATCGCGGCCGGGTCTGGAACATATCTACCGCGATAAACGAGGGTTCACTGTACTTTGATATTCTAACATTTTAATATTTGTGCTTGTTTAGTTTAGGGTACTGTAGTACTTGCATTAAGTGTTCTGTACCTTAAAGGGTAGTTTGTTAACAGTACTATGTAAAGGGAAGGTTTTAAAAGTCTGAATATACAGTACATGTTATAACTTATATTTTTTTGTTTATTACATTTAAAACAACTCTCTCTCTCTCTCTCTCTCTCTCTCTCTCTCTCTCTCTCTCTCTCTCTCTCTCTCTCTCGTAAATTATCATTCGGTCATTAGCGGCAGTTTGTTATTGTTGATTAAACGCCAAAAAAAAAAAAGAAAAAAAAATTGTTTTCCTTCTTTGCTACTTATGTAGGATTTTATATAGATACGGTAAATAATATTTGTAATAACATATTTACTAAAAGCTTTTAATATCATTATTTATCACTTTGATCATGCACGTTTAATGCCTTCGTTTGTTTATTACGATCGAAGATGGAGCATACAGTAAACGAATGGAAGGTTTCTGTTTCAGGCGGCGTCATAAAGAAAAACATTATATAAATGGCATTCATTTAATTTATTTGGAAGTCCTAAGAAAAATTAAGTAAAACATTGGTAATAACAAAATCAACATATAATCAATATAATCGATGCAAAAACTAACCTATACACAGATGTGTAAATGCATTTGTTTCTTCATTATGATCAGAGATAAACGTTATCATTTCTTATCGTGCTTTTTGGCGTGTTTAGGAAACGCATGATATAAATTCGCCTTTAATATTTGTGCCTGTTTTAGTTTAGGGTACTGTAGTACATGCATTAAGTGTTCTGTACATTAAAGGGTAGTTTGTTAACAGTACTAAGTAAAGGGAAGGTTTTAAAAGTCTGAATATACATGTTAAATAAATACGTAAATATGGTGTCCCTACTTCGCGGATTTTCAGCTATCGCGGTCGGGTTTGGAACGAGGGTTCACTGAAGGCAGTCCTTTACTCCATGCTTTCTTTCTCTATCAGCTAGTATGCCAGCTCGACTGTGCCGTCAGGGACTAGCTATGCCGGCTGAATTACAGTATATGATTATACAGTAGTCAGTATATTTTCAGTATAGTATATACTGCAGATAGAAAACTATTGTATATATTATACAACTAGTTATTTTCCAACATATCTTGGATATCCTTCCCCAGGCTTTTGCTGAAACAAATCCTATATTGAAAAAATAGAATTCCTTCAATACTCTGATTAGAAATCAGTTTACATTTTACCCTACAATATTAAATAATTTAGAAGGGCCAGTGGTAGTACACTTTCTATCCTTAAAGGTTAGAGCCCTTATCCTTGAGCTTCCCTGATCAGGTAACTCTATGGTTTTAATATTGGAAGGGAAGGTCACAGCAATTGGCTGGGTGGGATACACAAGTATGTGTCTTTTCTAATTTCTAGTCCAGTCGGCGACATGCCGGCTGGACCGTGCCGCCAGGTGCTAGCCATGCCGGCAGCACACCGGCTGAACTACAGTATATGATTATACAGTAGCCAGTATATTTGCAATATAGTATATACTGCAAACAGAAAACTATAGTATTATTATACAGTAGTTAATATCTAACATATCTTGTGTACCCTTGTGCAGGCTTTTGCTGAGACCGAACCTATATTGGAAGGATAGAATTCCTTCAATACTCTGATTGGAAATCAGTTAATACGTACCCCTCAATATTAAATAATTAGAAGGGTCAGTGGCAGTGTACACTTTTTTCTATCCCGAGGGGTTAGAACCCTTTTCTTTCGAGTTGCCCTGATAAAGGAAACTTTTATTTTAATACAGGGGGGAGGTTACAGTAATTGCTTGCGAGGGATACACAAGTATGTGTCTCTCACTATTCCTTTCTAGCTTACTATCCTAAGCTGTAATAATTAAAATATGACTAATTACATATTGTTTATCAGGTGAGATAAACAATTGTATAGTCATTTTGTTTTCCTTTCTTTACTGGAGGAACCCCAGATGAAATGCGATGCAGTCTTCTGCAATCATAAGAGTACAGTAGACCCCCGCCATACGACGTCCCCAGCTTACGTTTTTTTCACGTTACGGTGTGGAATACGATTTTTTTTCGTCCCCTCGTTACGACATTTTCCCCACCTTATGGCATTGAATTCCGAAACTCAAATTTGGCGGTTTCTACGCGTACGACTGTGCGAGTCAGTAGCTTGCCACCACGCTCATACGTCACTAAGAAGCTGGTCTGCTATTGGTCAGCGTCACGGCGTCACTAAGATGCCGATACGCTTTTGGCCGAAAATCCTCCCACAATGCCTGAGAGAGATGCTGCCTCTCTCTATTATTGCAATAGTATCCTAAAACAGATGAATTCAAGGGGTCTCACGGTTGGTTCTAAAAATTCAATAAACGGGCCGGGATTCATCCAGTTGTATGGCATGGGGAGGCTTCAAGTTCAGACACCAAGGGTGCCGACAAGTTTGTAAAGTATTTCAAAAAGATCCTGAAGGAAGAAGGCTATGTAACACAATAAGTGTTCAACTGTGATGAAGCTGGTCTTTTTTGGAAAAAAAATGCCTCGTCAAATATACATGACCACCGAAGAGAAGAAAATGCCTGGACATAAGCCTATAAAGTATCAGTTGACTCTTACCCTATGTGCCAACACCAGCAGGTCTGCAAAATCAAGCCGTTATTGGTTTACCATTCCAAAAACCTTAGGGTATTTAAAGCTCATGAAGTCAATAAAGACTTGCTGCAAATTTTCTGGCATGCTAATGTTAAAGCTTGGGTTACTAGGCTCTTTGTTGAATGGGTTAACCAAGTTTTTGGCCCTGCTGTTAAGAAGTACCTTCAAGAGAATAATATGCCTTTGAAGTACTTGCTTTGTCTGGATACTGCCCCCCCCCCCAGGACTCTTAAGATGATATTTTTGACTAGTTCAAGTTTATCAAAGTGCTGGATCTCCCACCGAACATCACCCCCTATCCCCTATTCCCCAGCTCATGGACCAGCAAGTCATCTCTAATTTCAAGAAACTTTATACCAAGAACTTGTTTAAGCAGTGTTTTACCGTCACACAAAGTACCAACTTTGCATGAATTGTGGAGGAGCCATTTTAATATTGTACGCTACTTGAAGATCATAGATCAGGCTTGGGAGGGAGTGACTCGACACACCCTTAATTCTGCTTGGAAGAAGCTTTGGTCTGATGCTGTTGCTTCTAGAGATTTTGAAAACTTTGGCCCTGAACCTGCATCTGTGCCTGGTCCAGAGCCTGACGTGGATGATATTGTGTCTGTTGGTAAATCCATGGGTCTGGAGGTCGATGAAGATGACTTCACCGAACTCGTCAAGGAGCATCATGAAAATTAAATGACTTACAGTGTATTCTTATGGGAATATTTGATCCAACATATGACTTTTAACATACAAAGTAGGTTCGGAAATTAATTAGATTCATATGTAGAGGTTCTACTCTAATACCTTTTTAATTTTGATGCAAAAAACGAGTAACACTGAATTAAAGTTTTGGCGATTTGAACAGAGCGATGTAAAGTGAGATTTAAAATGAAGGAAAGAAAAGTGATTTGCTAGTTGAATGAATATGCTCATGAAGCATCTGCTGCAAAAATAGATGTTGAAAAGATAAAAACAACTGTTAAGAAAAAAAGTGCTTAAATTCTCGAGCCACCAACCATTGTGGTAAATAAGTGTTTGGCTGGCGCTTCTTCATCTACTTTAACCTTATCTCTAGACTTGCCTGCAATGTGAAAACTTATCACTAGGAATAAAAAATAATTAAACAAGGCACCAGCTAACCCTATTGATTTGGGGTATTAGGTCATATCCGAGTCTTATACTATACGTTATATATTCCCTAACTGGGTATGGAAGAGAAATTCCTTTTGGGAGAGACTGTGGAAAGCAATAGTAGAATACAGGCAGTCGAGGACTTACAACCGATACAGGTACCAAGAAACAGATCGTGACTCAATCTGGACGAATGTCGAACTCAAAATGTAAAGTTTCTGTATATTTATTATGCTGCGTCATGATGCTGTAATCATCTTGGTCATTTTTTATCAACATGTTCTTAGTGTATATCATTATTTTATTTTGGTTTGTAGGATATTATATGCTTTATTAAACGGATTTTGAGCGAAGCGAAAAATCTATTTTTGGGTAAGATAGCCATGTCGTCCTGATGGAAGTTCCTTAAAGGCAGCTTCCTAGGGTATATTACAACTACAGCGATATTCCCAGAGAATTTACCTTCAGGTACCCAGAATTCTAACTCCTGGAGCGAGTATCCCTAAAAAAGACCTTAGGGATATCGTAAATATCAGTGGACGTATTCTTGACACGCCTCATAGCAATCTATACCCCGAATAGAGTTAACACTTCGTAGGGGTAAAATGGCAAGAAAACGAAAACGATAAGAAAGGGGGGGAGCCGTTCATAAGGCATCCCTCCTCCCCGTTTCGAAAGCGTGCCCTGCGCCGCTCACGGCGCCATCTGTATTCCTTGTAGCGATACACGAGGTGCTACAGATACTGTATGTAGGGAGGGGTCCTACTATCCTTTTCACTCATATTTATTTTGAAAAGGAGCAGGGCGGGTCCATCAGGACGACATGGCTATCTTACCCAAAAATAGATTTTTCGCTTCGCTCAAAATCCGTTTTTTGGGCTCAAGCCATGTCGTCCTGATGGAAGTATACCAGAGCATTACTGTATCTGTGGATTCTCAATACGTGCCGTACTCCTCAAGAATGTTTCTTAGTCAACTCGACTGACAGACCTAAGATGTTACCGTTATACATCTTTTCACTAATCATAAGCCATGAGAGTGCTTCCTGCCCCCTACAGGGAGGAGTCCTACTAGACTCTAGAAACGAACGAAGAGTACATATACCTATGTATGAATCACTCGCTAGCCAGTACCATATAGTGGTCTCACTCTATATGAAGCGAAGTCTTACGGGACTACCGTATCCAAAAGAAAAAGTCCCGACCAGCACCCTGGTCGAAGTAAAAATAGACAAAAGGTTATATCTGCGTAGGATTAAACTTGCTACTACCACCGTCCTCAGAAAGGGGTGGAGTCCTTATTGCTAAGGAAAGTATAAACCAGTATAATCCAGGCTTTGCATTAAGGAATAGGCTATTATAGATATCCCCGATTAATATACATAGGCTAAATGCTCAAAAAACAATATGAAATCAAAAAATATAGGTGAAGGAGACGCAAGGTTCCCGAGAACAAGTTTATTGAGAAACAATAAATAGATATGGTCACCATAAATATGTACATATGCTAGGTGGATGACCAACAATTTTCACAAGTACTGTAGTGCATGGATGAATGATTATCTGAAAGAAAACATATGTGTCACTTACACATACCCCGGTATCAAACTTAACGTCCATGTTACTACTTTGCTGACAATAGCGTTGGCAAACGCTTGGCACCCTGTCTGTACTTATGTTACCATCACCATCACGTTGGAACAGTCACTGTGGGCTCTGAGAGCCTACACTACCAGTTATATCAACATATATAACTAACTATTCACCCAAGAATCCAAGTCCCAAATGATTCCGCTGTTCCTCGCAGAGTTAAACAGCAGGGTTAACGACGCAACCAACTGCTACCACAGACCTCTTTAGCTGCTCCACTTGCTTAGCATAGTGGCGAAAGAATACCCTGGAAGACTTCCAGCCAGTGTATGAACGAAGGTGTTCAAAATCCATAAAATTAAAGAAGTTTAAAGATGAAGCAACTTTCCTCGGATCATGACCTGCGGGTGAACTGTCAGGATCCGCTCTGCGAATAAAATATGTAATTTTCGCCCTAAGTTGATTTAAAGATAAATTCGAGCCCGATGTTTCTCCTCTGAATAGTTGGCCCCCATGGAAGTCTGAAGTTCTACGAAGATAGACCTTAAGGCATTCTACGGGACATAGAGATGCATCTTCTTTCAGAGGGCAGATTCTCCAGGGACCCCACCTGTTGGTGGGCAACTCGTTCTTAGCGAGAAACGTAGGGTCCGGAAACAGGTTCAGTTCTCCCCCATCCAGGAACTGAACTCGGCCCTCCTCTCTCGAGAGGGCCACAATCTCACTAACTCTGGCCCCAGAAGCAAGGGCAAAAAGGAAGATCACTTTTTGAGTCAGGTCCTTCAACGCACATTCCTCATTATCTAGTAATGAGGCAAAATGAAGGACTTTGTCTAATGACCATGAAATAGGCTTTGGAGGAGCTGATGGTCTAAGCCTAGCACAGGCCTTTGGGATCTTATTAAACATTTCGTTAGCGAGGTCTACCTGGAAGGCATATAGAATGGGTCTTGTTAGAGCTGACTTACATGTAGAAATTGTGTTCGCCGCCAGCCCCTGTCCGTGGAGGTGAATGAAGAAGGATAGGCAGAACTCCGTAGAGATCTCGTGCGGGTTCTTATCTTTGACAAAGGCTACCCATTTCTTCCATGCAGATTCGTACTGCCTCCTAGTAGACTTACACTTGTATTCTTCCAGGAAGTCGATACTATCTTTCGAGATTCCGAACCGTTTCTTCACCGCTAGGGAGAGAAAATCATGAGCTGCAGGGTTCGGGTCTTCTGTAATGAAGCGAAGACAGTCGACTTCTGGACTTGCTGGGACAGAACTGGGTCCGGGAGCGGTAGGAACTTCAGTCGTAGTTCCAGAGCCAGAGGGAACCATACACTGTTCGGCCACTTGTGGGCCACTATTGCTGCTACTCCCTTGAAGGATCTCAGTTTGTTGAGGACCCTCAACATCAGATTGTGAGGGGGAAACAGGTAGATCCTGGACCATCTGTTCCAATCGAGGGACATCGCATCTATTGCTTCTGCCGCGGGGTCCACATATGGGGACACATATTTCGGCAGCTTCTTGTTGTCCTTCGTCGCGAAGAGGTCTATCTGCAGTTCTGGGACTTGACTCAAGATGAAAGAGAATGATCCTGCGTCTAGGGACCATTCTGTCTCTATCGGTGTTACCCTGGATAGAGCGTCCGCGGTCACATTCCGGACTCCTTGAAGGTGAACTGCTGACAGGTGCCACTTCTTCTTCTCCGCCAGTCGGAATATGGCTAACATCACCTGGTTGAGAGGTGGGGATCTCGATCCCCGCCGATTCAGACATTTCACAACCACCTCGCTGTCCAGTACCAACCTTACGTGGATCGAGTGACGTGGGGATACTTTCTTCAGGGTCAGAAGTACTGCCATAGCTTCTAGAAAGTTTATGTGAAAGGTCCCAAATAGCTTGGACCAGATTCCTTGCACTTTTTTCCGATGGGAGTGACCCCCCCACCCTACCTTTGAGGCGTCTGTGTGGATTGTCACTGACGGGGGGGGTGGCTGAAGAGGTAGAGACCTCTTTAGACGACTGGCTTGAGACCACGGTCTGAGAAGAGAACGTAGCCGAAGTGGGACCGGTCTCTTTACGTCCCTTCGCTCTTTCGATGCAAAGGTTCTCCATACTCCCGCTGCATCTTTTAGCTGTGCTCTTAGCACAGGGTCTGTTACTGATGCAAACTGAAGAGAGCCCAAAACCCTCTCTTGTTCGCGTCTTGATATCCTCTCGGAACCTAGAAGTCTCCTGACAGACCCTGCTATTTCCTTCCTCTTTGACATCGGGATGGAAAGACGGTGTGACACTAAATCCCAGTGAATTCCCAACCACTGGAACCTCTGAGCTGGAGAAAGACGAGACTTCTTTCTGTTGATCATGAAGCCTAGATATTCCAGGAACTGAATCACTTGTAGGGAAGCTTGCAAGCATTCTGCTCTGGATGCTGCCCACACCAACCAATCGTCCAGGTAGGCTACTACCTGGAACCCTTTTAGGCGTAACTGTTTGAGAGCTGCGCTCGCAAGCTTCGTAAAGATCCTTGGGGCTATGTTTAGTCCGAAGGGCATCGCCCTGAAAGCGTAAAGTTTTTGTTGTAGCTTGAATCCTAGGTAGGGGGAGAGACGACGACTTATTGTAACGTGCCAATATGCGTCTGACAAGTCGATGGAGACGGTATATGCCCTCTTGGGCAGTAAGGCCCTTATGTGTTGTAACGTTAGCATTTTGAACTTGTGGTTCACTATGAACTTGTTGAGTGGTGACAAGTCCAGAATGACTCTGAGTTTCCCCGAGTCTTTCTTGGGAACACAAAACAGCCTCCCTTGGAACTTGATGGACTTTACCCTCCTGATCACCTTTTTCTCCAACAGATCTTGGATGTACTCCTCCAAAACGGGGGTGGAGTGTTGGAAAAATTGAGGGCACAGGGGCGGAGTACTGTACCAACTCCAACCCAGTCCATTTTTGAGAAGGCTGTGGGCCCAGGGATCGAAGGTCCAGCGATCCCGGAAATACTGAAGTCTCCCACCTACCGGCGACACTTCACTTTGACTGTCCTGCAGTCTTGCCTCCCTGGCCGCGACCACCTCTGAATCCTCGTCCCCTAGAGGGGCGTCTTGATGACCCTCTAGCTGCTCCTCTGGGTCTTGCACGAAACGTGGTCGACTGTCCCTCGAACACGGGATTGAATGCAGGGGAAGCTGATGACATTGCTTGGGGAACCCATTGGAAGGTGGTCGGGGTCTGGGCTACCAGTTGTGGAACCGGAGGCAAAGCTGGCTGTTGCTGCTGTGGTCTTTGCTGTTTGAAGGACTTGGCTGGACGGGAGGAAAACCTTGACTTCTTCGCCTTTCCTTTCGGCTGAGGGCCCTCATCCGGAGAAGACTTCCTCTTAAGGGACAGGCCCCACTTCAGGAGAAGATTGCGGTTCTCAGTGGCAGCCTTGTCCACGATCTCTTTGACCACGTCCTTGGGAAAGAGATCCTTACCCCAGATGTTAGATGAAATTAGCCTCTTGGGTTCGTGCCTCACTGTGGCCGAGGCAAACACAAACTCCCTACAGGCTCTCCTTGCTTTCACAAAGCAATAGAGGTCCTTGGTTACTGTGGCCAGATGGATTTTGGCCATAACCATGAACATCTCTGGCATCTTGGGGTCGCTAGCCATCGTCTCCATGTTGGTCTGGAGAGACATCGAGGCTGCCAGGCGCTCCTTTGTGTCCAATTCCCTCCGAAGAAGGAATTCCGACAACTTGGGAAGGTTTTCGCCGAACTGCTGTCCTGCAATGTCGGCGTCTAACTTCCCAACCGAGAAAGTAAGGTACACCTCCTTCCAGTCCTTGTTATCCATTGGCAATGCCAGCGATAGAGGTTTACATTCCTCCAAAGACGGGCACGGCTTGCCAGCTTCAACTGCCTTGATGACGGCCGCAAACCCCTTTTGCATAAAGGGGAAGGCCCTAGCTGGGGAGGATACAAAGGAGGGGTGTTTCTTGCTCAAGGCGGCAACCTTCGAGTTTGAGAACCCCCTCTCCTTTAAAGCAGCTGTCAAGGTGGCTTGAGCCTTGGAGTGATCTAGGATAATCACTTCCTTTGGTTCCGTCTCCTCCTTCGAAGCCGGCTCCTTCTTCAAACGGACATAGCAGTCCGGGTATGCCCCTCTACTGGGCCAGAATTCCACCTCCTCAAGGGGAACTGAACCCAGTTTCTCCGACATGACGATCTTCCCAATCGTCATCGGCATGTGCTCGGCATATCTCCACGGGTTGGTATCCGAGCACAGAGGAAGGTCCTTAACGTTGAGCTTCTTTGGAGGTCCACGTGATGCTGTGATCTTCTGCATCTGGAGCTCCAAAGTAGCGGCCTTCTGATTATTCTCCCTCTGCATCTGTTGGATCATACCAACGATGGAAGAGAGAGCCTGTCCAAGCTCTGCTGGAAGAGCGGACGAGGTAGAGGGGATAGGTTCAGGGACCTGAACCGGCACGTCTGATGAAACGGGAACCTCTTCCTCCACAGCAATAGGATCTCGATCTTGCTCCTCGCCCTCTGCGAGGAGATCCTGCTCCGCACGATCAGACAAGTCGGACATCTTGTCGTCCAACTGGATGTCCTGCAAGGCGTCAGCGACATCCTCCTCCACTGGGATCTGGATCAGAGGGATCTCCGGCCGAGGCTGGGGAACAACAGCATCAGGGGAAGCCTTGGGGAAAAGGTATGCCCTCATCTTCTCGTTAGGAAGATAAGGTCCAGTGGTGTTTTTCTGAAAACCCCTTACCCATACACGAAGCCTCTCCCTCGCTGCATCTCTTGACTCCGCCGACCTAGGGGATTCAAAAGCCTCTGATAGCAGGTTAGTACATACAGCACATACCTGCGGATCCCAGTAACGATGTTCATCATTGGAGGCTGCACAAGCTGCGTGCCTCCTACACGAGGTATGTCCGCAAAAGTTCTTACTGCGGACATTGCAGAAGACACTATCACACTTCGGATGCTCCTCCTGTAAAAGAAGAAAAATTTCCATGAATATCAAGTGAATTTTAATTCACATGTAACAAATGAGTATTCAACAAAGAATAAGGGAAAGACACCTACTTGTGAAACCCACACAAACACCTGTGGAAGCCCACCGGCCAAGTCACATAGTTAGTCTTTACTAGAATAACCAGAGAACGTATTTCCAAAGGAAATTAGGTGTAGCTCACACCTAAGGTAAAATAATACCATTCTGGCCAGGAATAAAAGAATTATCTTTTATCCTTGTAAGGCGACACCAGGTGATTATACCAGTAACACAAGTAAGATAGAAAAGACAGTGTTGTAACCTACTACATCATGAACTCCCTTGGTTGAATATACCACCAAGAGAGGACTGATACAGTACCTGAGGGTGGTGTGCCAGCCGGCTATTGCCGCTCAGCACCCCCCCCCCCCCCCGTTTTCGAAAGGTAGATCTCAAGTACACAACATCAGATCACCTTTATTGGGGAGAACTCCAGAACCCATGCCTGAACCGGCCGGCAGTGGTTGCCAGACCGTAGCCACCCGGTTTGCACTGAGTTGCCGGCCATCATATTTAGTGGCCGGCTGACTGGGCAGTGTCGCGGGCCGGCCGGCAGCAGTAAACAAACCCTGCCGGCTAGCCCCCACACACTAGGCAGCACTCGGCTGCCGGCCCCACTTGTAGTGGCCGGCAGATGAGCAATAGACCGGCCGGCAAAGGTATACAACCAACGCCGACCGACAGCAAGAGAACTGGAGAACACCCCTCCCCACCGACGGCCGGCCTGTAGGCCGGCAGACGGCAAGGACAACACATACTAAGACAAAAGAATGAGTGCCGGGTTAAGAGACTATAAGTCTCTGAGCCCGGCACCCGAAAGAGTGCCGAAAGGAAGGGGAAGACACTAAGTCAAGCTTCCTAACCGCTGCCTACTGAATTTTCAGACGGCAGCGATAGAGGGACCAAGAAAGGACCGGGCAGCACTCACAGTAATGGTCTCTGCCGGTCGGCACACTTTGCCGGCCGACAGGAGACCACGTCAGTTCCTCATCCCAACCTAGGCTAGGCAAGGATGCAGACGACTGACACAAAGAACGGAAAAAAGAGAAGGGAAGGACAGAGGGTCCTATCCAACATTACCTTGGTTAAGGGTCATTCCAAACTAAGACAGTTCATCTCAGTTAGAGAAAGACCCGAGAGGGAGGCCGGCACTACTGGCTGCCTCCCACGAACCACGGCAAGGAAGGAATTGCCTTTCCAGAAAAGGGAACATATCCCGAGACCGGAACGGCAAGGACAGTCTGATGAGTCACCGAGTAAAGGGATCACTACTGGAACCCAACAAGGTGGACTAAGGGAGGAACCCTTAGTGCCCGAGTCAATCGGCAAGGGAAACTCTGCCCCATGCCAGACAAACCGGGCTCAGACTAAACACTGTTGTACTGTCACCCTCTGAACCAATACTGTTGGAACGGGAAGGTACAGTACTACTCCAGCATAGATATATTTGAAGGTTAATTCAAATAAACCACTAGAGTTAAGCCTAAGGCTTAAACAGAGGGAAAGGGTTTGCCCCTTCCCCTAAGAGAAGGGAGCAAACGGGGAACAGATAATATTATAATGACCTAAGACAACCTAGCCTAGGCACTAAGAGAATCGATTACCTAATTCACCGAAACTCACATCAATACTATCTTGGAAGGTACTCAAAAAGGACTAATATGTATAACGTTGCCTAACGCTTAAAGCAATAATTTCACATTTGGAAGACTAATTATCATGCAGGAAGTACATAGGCCAACAACTAGCCTACGAAGACTAGTGTTGGTAGCCTTGGTAATTTCGCCAGGCACATTACTATCGCATCATAACAGAATTCCTAAATAAGCTAAGTAGCTAATATTTAAGCGCAAAAGGGGCTGGGAACGTCGCTCTTGCTAACAAATAAATCCTATTCTAGCGAGCGACAGCATCCATGATGCCTCCAGCAGGCAACAGCTCTTGTATCAAAGATAACTCTTTTAATAACTTTAATTTTAACCAAGAGCCTACATTTATACATAAAAGAAATAATACTCAACTTATCCGAGGCAGAAGAAGTTGGAGAAAGCATTATTAACGAGAAAATTCCAAGATTGGGTAGTAAACAGGGAAAATACACCGAGTCGTAGAGCTACGCAAAAAGGAATACAGATGGCGCCGTGAGCGGCGCAGGGCACGCTTTCGAAACGGGGAGGAGGGATGCCTTATGAACGGCTCCCCCCCTTTCTTATCGTTTTCGTTTTCTTGCCATTTTACCCCTACGAAGTGTTAACTCTATTCGGGGTATAGATTGCTATGAGGCGTGTCAAGAATACGTCCACTGATATTTACGATATCCCTAAGGTCTTTTTTAGGGATACTCGCTCCAGGAGTTAGAATTCTGGGTACCTGAAGGTAAATTCTCTGGGAATATCGCTGTAGTTGTAATATACCCTAGGAAGCTGCCTTTAAGGAACTTCCATCAGGACGACATGGCTTGAGCCCAAAAAAGCTATTTTGTATTCTATTTTTTTGTCTAGGACCTTTTTTTATTTACTCGATAGTATCATTGAGCGTTGTTAAATTCAAACAAGTGTTTTGTTGAAACTTGTACAAAGCATAGTGTGGTGGTGATGATTTTTGGTTCATGAGTCATCTTACCTTATAATGAAGTTGTGTTGGTAATGTACAGTTACATCTGAAGAATTGTAAGAACTAAAATACCATGATAGAAAGCACATGAAAAAAATGTAGCGCAGTATAATAGGTTACCTAGTATTTTATTCAACTGCAGGTAGGTAATGGTCACTTAGTTAGTAGGTTATGAGTTGACCCACCCTAGGGCTGCAAGTATTCGCTGATTCTCAATTTTCACGTGGCTCTTTGCTACCTAACCCTCGTGATTAAAGCGGCCTGACAATACTTTTAGTCTAATTCTAGTTTGTTTTGTCACAAATAGAAACCCTCTGCTATTCATAGGGGATTACCTTTCGGCGAAGGTGAAAGATGAGCCAAGAATAACTTCAAGCGAGGGTTGACCACCCCACCCGCTAGTTAGCGGGTGGGGGGTGGGGATAGACCAGCTACTCCTCTCACTCTCATACTTGGGTTGAGTAACTATTTTGCTTTCTGGCTCGGTAAAGATCAGTCATACTGCAGCTCTCTCCCGTTTTTGACTTGCCATTATGATACATTTTCTTTTTCTATACAGTGCGTGTGTTGGAGTGTTTGCAGTTCTGCAATACAAACATCCTGGTCCCAAAGGCCGTAAATGCGGTACTTTCGTGTCCACCCTAGAGATGGACCCCTACCTGTTGTGTCCAACTTGTTGGGTCGGCCAGTGTTCACGGAATGACACCTGTAGTGAGTGTAGGGAGCGGTCTGCCTCCCAGTGGGAGAGGTTCGGGTGACGGAAGAAGAAGAAGGCTAAACGTTATTCTTCTCCTTCGGGGTCTTCATCGAAGTCGAAGAAATCACGGTCTTCTTCTACCTCCCAACCTCTTCCGAAGCTGCTCCTCCGACGGTCTCCTCTTGGGAACGGCCGAGCAGTAGTGGAGCCCTGGTTAATCCAGTTTAACTCCATAGGTCTCAGGATGGTACCGTCTCCTCTAGCGAGACGGCCCGGCCCTCTCCTCCGGGGAATGCTTGCTCATTTACAGATCTTTTGTCTTTTTGGTCAGCCCTGGGCGTGGATGGTCCTCCTTCTAAGGACGTTCTGTTCGATTCCTTCAGTTGGGAGCAGAGCGGAGGCTCTTGTCATCTTCTTTGGAAGTCGATCCCACTCCTTCAGGCACAGGCGCTGCTGCTCATTGGTTGGACTTATGGACCCCCAACACTGAGAGCGATGTAACTTCACCAGGGGCAGTGGAGGAGCAAAGTTCAAAGCTTGTTTTTCCTTCGGGGGAAAACCTCTCCCGCTCGCGAGAGAAAACCGCACGTCAGCAGTCTTACGCTTGCAACTCTCCCCCTACGGCTGTGACAGGGCTCAGTCTTAGGCGATGTTTTCCCTCGGGAGAGCAAGTCTCTCCTTCTTAGGCTTAGCAGTCTCCCCTTGGGTAATTACAGTCATACGTCTCCACGAAAAAATCTGCTTACGAAATTTTCACGCTGCGAAACGGAGTGCAAAGATTTTTCTGACTTAAATTGCAAAAAATTTTTCATGATAAGAAAAGAGATTTGCCTACCAGCCAGAGAGTAAAATACTCACACATTAAAAAGAAAGAAAGAAAATGGGTTGTTCACACAATAGAAAATGTATCTCTATAGTAAGGGTAACTATAATAGTACAGAACATATGGTACTATATTTTATATATGTACAGTATTGTACTGAATGTATTGTATTATTTTCCATTTATTATTGCATTATGTTCTAATAACTACTTAATTTACAGGTATTAACAGTTAGTTTGGGTTTATTGAATGGTTGAAATCTATTTGGCTGTACAGTATTTCATAGTGGTTATACTGTAGCTATATTATAAAATTTAATGTGGTGTTTTTGTTGGGTTTGGAATTAATTAGGCGATTTACATGTAAAACGTGACTCGTATCACGAAATTTTCACGAAACGAAAGCCACTCCGGAACGGATTAATTTCGTGTTGGGAGACATTACTGTACTACCAAACGTTCCCCTTCGTGTGTCTGTCAGGTGGATGAGTTTCTGACCTCTCTCCATCCAGGTCGTGCCCCTCCTGCTGCCCTAAGAAGATGCCTTTTGAACTGGCGAGTTCAAGTCACAATCTCCCTTCTATCTTTGGGGTCTCGGGACAATCTAGCATCAGGCCTGCTGGATCCAAAGACTTCGGGTTTCCGTTGCGATGTTCCTTCGGGTTCTCTTAACTTGGATCCATCGGTTCCTCGTTTCGTTAAGCCTTCGGCTTTGCGAGACTCTGAACCCTCGGGTACTGGTTGCGATGTTCCTTCAGGTTCTTGTAACCTGGGGTCTTCTGGTTCTCGTTTCATCAAGCCTTCGGGTTTACAAGACACCGAACCTTCCGGTTCTGGTTTCGATGTCCCTTCAGGTTCTCGCAACCAAGGACTTTCTGGTCCTAGTCACGTTAAGCCTTTGAGTTCTCGTGACCCGGAGCTTTTGGGTTCCCGTTGCGGCGAGCCTTCTGGCTCTCATAACTCAGGTTATACTGAATCTTTGGGTTCTGGTGACCAGGAACCTTCAGATTCTCATTACGCTGAACCTTTGGGCTCTCAGAACGCCGATCTCTCAGAGCCCTTGGGATCTGCATTATGTTGAACCAACAGGTTCTCGGGTCTCAGGGAACATAGGGCTATTTATACAAATTGGCCGGCCAGCCCTATCCCCCAAGAAGTCCTGCCATAAAGCAAAGTGGTTACTCAACCCTAGTGTGTAAGTGAGAGGGGTAGCCGGTCTACCTCCAGCCCCTATCTGCTATCTAGCGGGTTGGGTGGTTACCCCTGGCTAAAAATTATTCTTGGTTCGTCTTTCAGCTTCGCTGAAATGCAAACCCCTGTAAATAGCTCTAGGTTTGTATATTAAGAAAAATACAAATTACTTACAAATTCGTCATTAAAATACAGAAGTTGGCATTAATTGATTTAATTAAAGATTTCAGTTGTTAGAATGAATATTAAGCAATCTTCTTATTCAGTACATGCAAACCTTTTTTTTTTTTTTATAATTTTTTTTTTTTCCTTACTGGATACTATTGCAATAATTTCTTCATTTAGTTCACGGAGGAATTCTACTAGTGTATGGTGTAATGAGTCAAGTGTTCCCCACCGTCCCCCTAATTGTGAAGATACTCTCTTGGAAAGAACGTTAAAATCCTCTTTTGTTTATTGATTTACAGCACACCTCGTTACTCCTATTTTTTGATCAAGCAAGCATAAAGTTGAGAGAATTAATGATTTTAAATATCTTCATAGTCAACGTTCTTAATACAGGTTAAGATGGAAGTAAAAGTGAAACTGGAATTTTGCATAATTTCTTCTAATTAAGAATATTCTTCATTTCAGGTTCAACTATTTTAGACAGAGCTGTAACTGAGCACAACTTATTAGCTGCAAGCAAATTATATAACAATATAACATTTACAGAGCTGGGAGCTCTCTTACAAATTTCTCCCGCAAAAGCTGAAAAGATAGCAAGCCAGATGATCACCGAAGGTAGAATGAATGGCTATATTGATCAGGTGAGTGGGTTTAAAACTTAATTTTATTTCAGTTAGTCTTGCCCAACATTCATTGTGCTGATAAGCATTTAAAGCACAGCTTTGGTTAACAAACTAAAAAAAAATCATAGGATTAGTAATGGGTTTGTATGACTAAACCTCCCATATCTATGTAACTAATACTATTAATACTACCATGTGCTGTTATCCATGATTACAATGTTTGGAATCCTCACTATTGCTTTGTCAGCCACAGTTTTGACACCGTTTTGTGGTTTTCAAATATTTTGAGAATTTTTTCACTTTTTTATTATTTAGGCTGATGTGTGGATCCTAAGGACATTCCTGTTAAAGCTAGGTCAGGGAATGAAATACAACATGCTATACCAAAGAAATATCTTTACAGCCCTAGGGCCAGTGGATCAACATCCAAAGCATGGACTTAGTGTGCATAAGGGAAACCTACTTGTTCAGGCTTTGTAGAACCTGTCACAACACTTCTAATGCTGAATTTGTTTGGTAACTGACAATTGAAGACAATGATTACCCAGTTTGTTTTTAGCCAGGCAATCATCTTTCACTGGTCATTGCTCCATAAAAATTATATATATTTTCACTCATGACTTGACGATTGACAGAATTCTACCGCAACTTCTTAATTAATTAGGTTGTGAATTTATCACTACCTAATTTTCAGCATTAGGTGTTTGTATTGATCAAAGTTAGGCATAATTATGCTCCACTATAAATGTCACTTTTGTTTTTATAATGTAAACAGTCACATATGACAGCCATTATAGTTTGGTTTACATTCACTTTAATCTACATAATTTGATACCTAATCCAGTTTCATAGAAATTGAATATCCTAGCCTTAGCTGATAGTTTTCTTTTTATAATGTTTTAGATTTAGCATAGCCTGAATTTGTTTCTTGGCATTTCACATGTAAATATATAAAGGAGTTACTTAGCAGAGTAAGTCAATTATGGGTAAAGAATTTAGCTATTGAGCATTTTATTCAGTACCATTATGAAAAATATATGCCGGTAAATCACTTAGCCAGTCACTAAACTGGGAGCACACGGCAAAATTTTCAAACTGCTTGCCATGACATCTGTGGTCACTAGAGTAGGCTGCTGTAAAGTACTGTATCAGGTAAAGGGGGTATTGGCCTAATGGCTAAAGGATTTCTCCCATTCTTCTCTTTTTTTTTCTATTTTCTTTTCATTTCTTTTATTCATGCATTTGCCCGACACTAAATACAAACCTTCATTATTTATATGAATTATACTTTTGGCAAAACTGAAAGGTAGCCATAAGACTTTAAGTGGGGTGGGAACTAATCTACCAGTTAGTGGGAAGATAGGTGGGGTAGCCGCCACCCTGCTCACACACATATACATATATTTATAAATATGTATATATATATATATATATATATATATATATATATATATATATATGTATGTATGTATGTATGTATGTATACAGTAGGGTCCCGAATTATGCGAGAATTTGGTCGATCAATGACCTCGTATAGATGGAAAATCGCATATTTCGAAACATACAACTAACAGAAATAATTCCATTGGGGCCTTGGCAACCAGCAACTTGCCTATTCAAACGTGTTTACTACCCATTTCCAATACTTTCTATGTACTATACTGATTTTTTTTTATATCAAATTGTTTTTGTAAATAAATCAAACATTTAATTTACTTTAAAGTTCTAATAACTTGAAAAAGGTTAAAATTACAACCAGGATGGGTGTAAACACCGTATATTTCCAGTTATAACGGGACCCAAAATAGACAAATTTCAATGTTTGTCATATCTATTGTATAAGACAACTGGTGAATAGCAAAACCATCACTCTATATACTAGCTTTTGTTGTATCATTGAAAATCTAGAATTATCAAAATAAAGACGATTTTATATCATGTGTTTCGTAAACACGTCAAAAAGCACAATAAAAAACGACAACCAATGTTTTTGGGCTCAAGCCATGACGTCCTGATTGAAGGTTCCTTCAGTAGCTTCCTAAGGGTATATATGACTACAGTGATATTCCCAGAGAATTAAACTAAAGGTTTCACAGAATTCTAAATTCTGGCACGAGTACCCTTAAGGTTTACTCTCAAGGATATCACATATAAATCAGGGGATGTATTCTTGACACGCGGCAATCTGCACCCCGAATAGCCTTTACGCTTTGAGGGGGATACGTGGCAGAATTTGAAGGGGAGCCGCATCAAGGTTACCCTAGTTCCCCTACTACTATTGAGTATCACAACCGCGCCAATTCCCACATGGCGGTCATTCCTTAATTTGTACCGCTTCGCTATGGTGGTGTTCCCTGTTTATCTGACATTTTCGATCGATTTCTAAGGATTTTTATGCATTCTACAGCTTCTTTCATCCTCTAGAAAGTTGAGTATTCAGTCTTTACAATATGTATATTTAGTTCCTGCCTCACAATGAAATTAGTGTAATTTATTGTGATTGGATCTTCGCCGGTTACCGGTGTCGCCATGGGCGCTGTCGTTCATTGGGCGTGTGTTATTTAGTTAGCAGAACGACATTCCCGGTTTAAATAGCATTAATAAATTGAAAGCTATTTAGGCATTTTATACTTGTAAAGATATTTATATGCATAATTTTCCTATTTGTGTCGATCGTATATGTCAGAGTTTCGTGGATTTAGGTAACCGAGATCTCGCCTTGCATAGGTAACCTAACCTAGACAACATATACTTTCGTCATTTCCCCGGTTACCCTTGTGTATCTGTTATCATTCATGGGAGATTGATATCTCCTGGAATTGTTTTAGCCGTTACTCGTCTCGAATAGAGATTTAGGGGTAATCTCCCTTCCCTCTGAGAGTAGCCTTAGGCTACAACCCTAGTATACAGCTGTGGCCTAGGATGGCGCGGCACTGGAACTCTGTTTCTCCCTATTTGAGGAGAAACGGCATGGCTGCCGTCCCCTTAACTGTATCAGCAGCTCCTAAGCTGGAGAATAGAAGATTCTCCTGCCGCTTAGGATTGTGCCGATACTGAAACAGAGTTTCTTCAAGGTGTGTAGGTACGGCAACATTGCCGGCTCCTTCCATACCTCGTATAGGACCCTATCCCTCCCTCTCTGTTCTTTCACGATGGCCGAGCCATTGTCTTTCCTGAGCCGGCGTCCTGCAACCTTACCGTCGCCGGTGGGTTGTCGGAGCCGGCCAGACTCCTCTCCTCAGCTGTTGTCTGGCTGCTGGCAGCCATGACACTGCCGGCGGCCATGTTGGTTGCTGGCGACCATCGTAGCAATACCCTGGAAGAGATAGAACGCCTTTTATTGATAGGGATAAAGGACAAAGAGATTGTTGGCAACGATCATTTGTGAGAAGGGCCAGCGTGATGAACAGAAAGAAAGAAAAAAGTGAAGCTAGGAAAACCAAGATAGCATTAACAAGCCCTTTTAAAAAAGTCTTCTCTCTTTTTCTGTTTCTCTCTAAACATAGCATTAACATGTTCTTTAAATAAAATCTCTCTCTCTCTCTCTCTCTCTCTCTCTCTCTCTCTCTCTCTCTCTCTCTCTCTATCGGAGGCATGGGGTTTATCGGGGAAAAAATCGACTGGGACAAATTGACTAATTGGCATCTTTTTATACAAGTTGGCATCTACATATCTGCGTAGGTGGAAGCTAGTCAGTGTGTTTCCTGAAGTCGTGGAGTGAGGTTGTGTCAGGTTGAGAGGGCCGAGTTGCAATCGTTCTTTTGTGAGTTCGCGTGGCATTTTTGTCTATCAAACCCCCCCCCCTCAGTGATGTCTAGACCCCGTACAAGTCACGATGACATTGTTAGAGTGATAACTTGTCATAATTTATGTCTGCAAACAAAGGAAATAGTGAAGAATACTGGCGTGAACGAGAGAACAGTGAGGCACTTGGTGGCCAAGTTCAAGGCAGGGGGTAGCGACGAGATCCCTTCTCACTCCCAGGCTGGTTTCCCCCCCCCCCCCCCCCCCCCCCCCGGAAGATTCCTGATCTTACTTTAGTGATTTTAAAGCGAAGCCTAGAAGAAAATGCTACATTAACGGCTAAGCAACTGAAAGAACAGAACCCTAAATTGTTGAGCGACGTCAGTGTTCGTACGATTCAGGAAAACCTGTCGAAGCGCCTCGACTACAAGAAAGTGATCGCGAGAAAGAAGCCCGCTTTAACTGAGAAACAAAGGAAGAGGAGGGTTGATTTTGCCAAGACATACAAGGATTGGACCTTGGAGCAGTGGCGAAGTGTCTTGTGGAGTGACGAAGCGACCTTTTGTGTGAGTGAGACGACCGGGAAAAAAGTGTGGAGGCGAAAGGGGTCAGATCCTCTTAAGCCTAATCTCACGGCCAAGACAGTTAAGCACCCAGCATCGCTTATGGTTTGGGGTTCGTTTGCCTACGGTGGTGCCCCAAGCTTTGTTGTTTTGCCTAAAGGCATAACGGTTAATGCTGACCGCTATTTGAATATTTTGAAAGACAATTTAGCGGATTGTTTTGCGGCTACAGGAGCTGAAATTTTTCAGCAGGACGGTGCCCCTTGCCATACGGCTAAAAAAGTGAAAAAGTGGCTTGAAAATAGCGAAGTGAACTATATTCCTGATTGGCCAGGTCAAAGTCCTGATATTTCGCCCATTGAGAACCTTTGGGTGATAGTTAAAGCCCGCCTTCGTAAAGAAGTGACGACAAACGTGACACTTCTCGAGGCGGCGCTCCATAAGGTGTGGGCTGAAATACCTGCAGAAATTCTTCAGAATTTAGCAGATAGCGTTCCTCAACGATTTTTGGAGGTCAAGAAGAGGAAAGGCTACCCTATAGACAAGTAGCAGGGATATTGTTGAGTGTTCAATTAAATTTTTATTGATTTATATTGTGTATTAGTGTAGATATGGGGGGGGGACCAAAATGAATGCACGGCGGATGCTGCTTGGACAGAGCGATCCGCGCTGACTGTATATATATATATATATATATATATATATATATATATATATATATATATATATATATATATATATATATATATATTCTGGAAATTTCTTTCTTTTACTTGTTAATTTTTGTCTGGTCTAAATAAAGTTGCAGAGTTTTCAGTCCTATTAGCGTCAGGATAGAAATATTGATAATAATCTTAATAAAGAGTCTGATATTTATTTGTTCCTACTCGACATACACATCCTCGTCCTTTAATTATGGTGATTACATCAATGCGAGCTGGAATCAGTCATTTGGAGTGGTTAATGAGCAGTCATCCAACTGGAGAGGGTTCAGGCCAAGCTGCTCCTCCCCCCCTTTCAGTCAGTTCTCTATTCACTTTTTGGTATGACCGCTGTGGCACACAGACATAATGCTGCACTTAACAAACAATTGATTCCTTTTCTCTCAAGTTTGGTTGTTTGGGATTATGGAATAGAAACAAGAACTTCGTATTTGTCGAGGGGAAGGGTGGATGCTGCAATCGCTTCATGGAAAAGCTATGGGTAAATCCATACTCTCTTTGTGCTTCATGTTGTGGCCCTATCTGTTCACAGGCATCTCATTGTGCTGGGTGTTGATCATGGCCTCCAGTGTAGTGGCAGGAGTATGCCCTTAAGGGGGCCGGCCGGAATGCTAATATATGGGGTTATAGGAAGAAAACCACAAAATATTGAAAAAATTCACTGAACTTCGTATGGCAATGGAGAATGCGTATACGAAATATTTTGTCAAAATTATTCTTACTTTCATAGTTACAGGGTAATTAGTAAAAGTAATTCAATAAACCATAAACATTGTTCCCTACAAGAAAATGCAGTATTTCTTCTGTTATTGTAAATTTTAATAATTTTTACATTTTAATGTAAAAGAAATTGTGAACAATGGCATCTGTATAACTTCCACGAGTCGCAGACGACCATAAATTGTACCCTTTGCCTTTCAGTCCTACCACAAACCTGAGAGAGAGCACATGCCTGACTTTGACCCCTGACATTCACTAATTTTTACGTTTTGTTTTTCTTGTTTTCGGCAAGAATTTTATCATTTCAAAGAGGAAAAGACAATTTCAACATCTTGCTGATATAAGGAAAGAGAAAATTTGCTTTATTAAAGAGTTCAGAAGAGGGTAATATCGGTATTGCACACACACACAGAGAGAGAGAGAGAGAGAAAGAGAGAGAGAGAGAGAGAGAGAGAGTGAGTGTGTGTGTGTGTGTGTGTGTGTGTGTGTGTGTGTGTGTGAGAAGAAGCGACGGCCTTGCCTAATACGAGCAAAAGACGCAAGATATTGAGCAAGAGGATCTTTGTTTATGAGTAAATTATGATAAATAACTTTTTCATTTATCAATATTTAAACATGAACATAAAATTCATAATAATCAAGATTTATTAATATTGGCTTTGTAGAAAAAACAAAGAAAAACTTTGAACGCCCTCCAACATTCACTCATTTTTACGTTGGTTTTTCTCGTTTTCAGCAAGAATTTTATCATTTCAAAGAGAAAAAGACAATTTCAACATCTTGCTAACATAATGAAGAAGAAAATTTGCTCTATTTAGAGTTCAGAATAGGGTAATATCGGTAGCACAGAGAGAGAGAGAGAGAGAGAGAGAGAGAGAGAGAGAGAGAGAGAGAGAGAGAGAGAGAGAGAGAGCGCCTTACCTTATTTCCTTACCTTATTGCCTTATTTTTTGTTTGGGTTCCCCCAGGTCCCTCAGTGTGAGGCACCTCGTATATCCACCAGAGAGTTGCTAATGCATCTTCCGGTGTATTTTGCCGATACTGAAACAGAGTTTCTTCAAGGTGTGTAGGTACGGCAACATTGCTGGCTCCTTCCATACCTCGTATAGGACCCTATCCCTCCCTCTCTGTTCTTTCACGATGGCCGAGCCATTGTCTTTCCTGAGCCGGCGTCCTGCAACCTTACCGTCGCCGGTGGGTTGTCGGAGCCGGCCAGACTCCTCTCCTCAGCTGTTGTCTGGCTGCTGGCAGCTAGGCCAGCTGCAGGCAGCCATGACACTGCCGGCGGCCATGTTGGTTGCTGGCGACCATCGTAGCAATACCCTGGAAGAGATAGAACGCCTTTTGTTGATAGGGATAAAGGACAAAGAGATTGTTGGCAACGATCATTTGTGAGAAGGGCCAGCGTGATGAACAGAAAGAAAGAAAAAAGTGAAGCTAGGAAAACCAAGTTAGCATTAACAAGCTCTTTTAAAAAAGTCTTCTCTCTTTTTCTGTTTCTCTCTAAACATAGCATTAACATGTTCTTTAAATAAAATCTCTCTCTCTCTCTCTCTCTCTCTCTCTCTCTCTCTATCGGAGGCATGGGGTTTATCGGGGAAAAAATCGACTGGGACAAATTGACTAATTGGCATCTTTTTATACAAGTTGGCATCTACATATCTGCGTAGGTGGAAGCTAGTCAGTGTGTTTCCTGAAGTCGTGGAGTGAGGTTGTGTCAGGTTGAGAGGGCCGAGTTGCAATCGTTCTTTTGTGAGTTCGCGTGGCATTTTTGTCTATCAAACCCCCCCCAGTGATGTCTAGACCCCGTACAAGTCACGATGACATTGTTAGAGTGATAACTTGTCATAATTTATGTCTGCAAACAAAGGAAATAGTGAAGAATACTGGCGTGAACGAGAGAACAGTGAGGTGCTTGGTGGCCAAGTTCAAGGCAGGGGGTAGCGACGAGATCCCTTCTCACTCCCAGGCTGGTCCCCCCCCCCCCCCCCCCCCCCCCCCCGGAAGATTCCTGATCTTACTTTAGTGATTTTAAAGCGAAGCCTAGAAGAAAATGCTACATTAACGGCTAAGCAACTGAAAGAACAGAACCCTAAATTGTTGAGCGACGTCAGTGTTCGTACGATTCAGGAAAACCTGTCGAAGCGCCTCGACTACAAGAAAGTGATCGCGAGAAAGAAGCCCGCTTTAACTGAGAAACAAAGGAAGAGGAGGGTTGCTTTTGCCAAGACATACAAGGATTGGACCTTGGAGCAGTGGCGAAGTGTCTTGTGGAGTGACGAAGCGACCTTTTGTGTGAGTGAGACGACCGGGAAAAAAGTGTGGAGGCGAAAGGGGTCAGATCCTCTTAAGCCTAATCTCACGGCCAAGACAGTTAAGCACCCAGCATCGCTTATGGTTTGGGGTTCGTTTGCCTACGGTGGTGCCCCAAGCCTTGTTGTTTTGCCTAAAGGCATAACGGTTAATGCTGACCGCTATTTGAATATTTTGAAAGACAATTTAGCGGATTGTTTTGCGGCTACAGGAGCTGAAATTTTTCAGCAGGACGGTGCCCCTTGCCATACGGCTAAAAAAGTGAAAAAGTGGCTTGAAAATAGCGAAGTGAACTATATTCCTGATTGGCCAGGTCAAAGTCCTGATATTTCGCCCATTGAGAACCTTTGGGTGATAGTTAAAGCCCGCCTTCGTAAAGAAGTGACGACAAACGTGACACTTCTCGAGGCGGCGCTCCATAAGGTGTGGGCTGAAATACCTGCAGAAATTCTTCAGAATTTAGCAGATAGCGTTCCTCAACGATTTTTGGAGGTCAAGAAGAGGAAAGGCTACCCTATAGACAAGTAGCAGGGATATTGGTGAGTGTTCAATTAAATTTTTATTGATTTATATTGTGTATTAGTGTAGATATGGGGGGGGGACCAAAATGAATGCACGGCGGATGCTGCCTGGACAGAGCGATCCGCGCTGACTGTATATATATATATATATATATATATATATATATATATATATATATATATATATATATATATATATATATATATATATATATTTTCTGGAAATTTCTTTCTTTTACTTGTTAATTTTTGTCTGGTCTAAATAAAGTTGCAGAGTTTTCAGTCCTATTAGCGTCAGGATAGAAATATTGATAATAATCTTAATAAAGAGTCTGATATTTATTTGTTCCTACTCGACATACACATCCTCGTCCTTTAATTATGGTGATTACATCAATGCGAGCTGGAATCAGTCATTTGGAGTGGTTAATGAGCAGTCATCCAACTGGAGAGGGTTCAGGCCAAGCTGCTCCTCCCCCCCTTTCAGTCAGTTCTCTATTCACTTTTTGGTATGACCGCTGTGGCACACAGACATAATGCTGCACTTAACAAACAATTGATTCCTTTTCTCTCAAGTTTGGTTGTTTGGGATTATGGAATAGAAACAAGAACTTCGTATTTGTCGAGGGGAAGGGTGGATGCTGCAATCGCTTCATGGAAAAGCTATGGGTAAATCCATACTCTCTTTGTGCTTCATGTTGTGGCCCTATCTGTTCACAGGCATCTCATTGTGCTGGGTGTTGATCATGGCCTCCAGTGTAGTGGCAGGAGTATGCCCTTAAGGGGGCCGGCCGGAATGCTAATATATGGGGTTATAGAAGAAAACCACAAAATATTGAAAAAATTCACTGAACTTCGTATGGCAATGGAGAATGCGTATACGAAATATTTTGTCAAAATTATTCTTACTTTCATAGTTACAGGGTAATTAGTAAAAGTAATTCAATAAACCATAAACATTGTTCCCTACAAGAAAATGCAGTATTTCTTCTGTTATTGTAAATTTTAATAATTTTTACATTTTAATGTAAAAGAAATTGTGAACAATGGCATCTGTATAACTTCCACGAGTCGCAGACGACCATAAATTGTACCCTTTGCCTTTCAGTCCTACCACAAACCTGAGAGAGAGCACATGCCTGACTTTGACCCCTGACATTCACTAATTTTTACGTTTTGTTTTTCTTGTTTTCGGCAAGAATTTTATCATTTCAAAGAGGAAAAGACAATTTCAACATCTTGCTGATATAAGGAAAGAGAAAATTTGCTTTATTAAAGAGTTCAGAAGAGGGTAATATCGGTATTGCACACACACAGAGAGAGAGAGAGAGAGAGAGAGAGAGAGAGAGAGTGAGTGAGTGTGTGTGTGTGTGTGTGTGTGTGTGAGAGAAGAAGCGACGGCCTTGCCTAATACGAGCAAAAGACGCAAGATATTGAGCAAGAGGATCTTTGTTTTTGAGTAAATTATGATAAATAACTTTTTCATTTATCAATATTTAAACATGAACATAAAATTCATAATAATCAAGATTTATTAATATTGGCTTTGTAGAAAAAACAAAGAAAAACTTTGAACGCCCTCCAACATTCACTCATTTTTACGTTGGTTTTTCTCGTTTTCAGCAAGAATTTTATCATTTCAAAGAGAAAAAGACAATTTCAACATCTTGCTAACATAATGAAGAAGAAAATTTGCTCTATTTAGAGTTCAGAATAGGGTAATATCGGTAGCACAGAGAGAGAGAGAGAGAGAGAGAGAGAGAGAGAGAGCCTTACCTTATTGCCTTATTTTTTGTTTGGGTTCCCCCAGGTCCCTCAGTGTGAGGCACCTCGTATATCCACCAGAGAGTTGCTAATGCATCTTCCGGTGTATTTTGCATCTTCCAGTCTTGGATGGTCTGGGATGCATCTTAGGTATTTATCGAGCTTGTTCTTAAACACATCTACGCTCACTCCTGATATGTTTCTTAGATGAGCAGGCAGCACATTAAATAGTCGCTGCATTATTGATGGTGGTGCGTAGTGGATTAATGTCCTGTGCGCCTTCCTTAGTTTTCCTGGTATATTTTTTGGCACTATTAATCTACCTCGGCTTGCTCTTTCTGATATTTTTAGCTCCATGATGTTTTCAGTAATTCCTTCTATTTGCTTCCATGCTTGTATTATCATGTAGCATTCTCTTCTCCTTTCTAGACTGTATAGTTTTAAAAATTTGCAGTCTTTCCCAGTAGTCAAGGTCCTTAACTTCTTCTATTCTAGCAGTATAGGACCTTTGTACACTCTCTATTTGTGCAATATCCTTTTGGTAGTGTGGGTACCATATCACATTGCAGTACTCGAGTGTACTACGTACATAAGTTTTGTAAAGCATAATCATGTGTTCAGCTTTTCTTGTTTTAAAGTGTGTGAATAACATTCCCATTTTTGCTTTACATTTAGCCAACAGTGTTGCTATTTGGTCGTTGCATAACATATTCCTATTTAACATTACACCAAGGTCTTTAATTGCTTCCTTGTTTGTGATTGTCTCGTTATTAGGTCCCTTGTATGCATATGCCATTCCTTCTCTGTTTCCATAATTCATTGATTCAAATTTATCGAAGTTAAATACCATCCTATTTATCTCCGCCCATTCATATATTTTGTTTAGATCTTTTTGTAGTGAGTTCCCATCTTCATCACAAGTAATATCTCTACTTATTCTTGTGTCATCGGCGAAACTTCTCACTACAGAGTTTTCAACATCGCAGTCTATGTCTGAGATCATAATAACAAACAGCAGTGCAGCTAAAACCGTACCTTGTGGCACCCCAGATATTACCTGAGCTTCATCCGATTTCTCGTCATTTGCAACCACTATCTGTTTTCTGTTTTGCAGGAATTCTTTTACCCATTTTCCTATCTTTCCCACAATATTATGCTTTCTCATTTTTTTCTCTAATATATTGTGGTCTACCTTGTCAAAGGCTTTTGCAAAATCTAGATAGATCACATCTGTGTCTTTTTCATTTATCATATTTTTATATATGTTTTCATAGTGTGCTATCAGTTGGGTTTGTGTACTTTTTCCAGGCACAAAACCGTGTTGACCTATATTAAACAGATTGTTTTTAACCAAATGATCCATTATTTTCTTTTTTATTACCCTCTCATACACTTTCATAATATGTGATGTTAGAGAGAGAGAGAGAGAGAGAGAGAGAGAGAGAGAGCCTTACCTTATTGCCTTATTTTTTGTTTGGGTTCCCCCAGGTCCCTCAGTAATCGTCCTGGTGACGAGAAGAAGCATCGTCCTGGAGAAGCAGGCTGGGATCGTCCTGGTATCAAGAGAGAGAGAGAGAGAGAGAGAGAGAGAGAGAGAGAGATAATAATAATTATCAAAGGATGAGATAGAATTTGAAAAACACTAATTTTCAGGATAAATCACCCTGGCATTGCAAAACTGAAGGTCAGAGGCAAAAATCCTATGCAGTTAGGAGATGTCCCAAGTCTCCTTATTAAGTGGTATGAATTTCAAAGTCCTGTCATTAAAAATCAGCATTACCCATCTGACCCCTTATAGGGAAGAAGCATTGTAGGTGTTCATCAGAGTCTCATTCTACTTCAGGAGAACGAGATCAACATTG
>NC_090728.1:86984318-87002434 GCF_036898095.1 Palaemon carinicauda
TAAATACTGTATGAAGCTTTAATATTGAACTACCTGCACACACACACACAGAAAGAGCAAGAACGTATTTGCATGATAACAAATAATAATGGCTATAAATGAACAGTATGAAAACTGTGATATCCTGTAACATATTGGTGCTGATGTAATATTCATTATGAAGATATTTCGAATCAATTAAAATATTATATAAAAAATATGCCATCCGTATGTGTCCAGTCTTTCAATATGGTAATGGGATCTTCACATCAGCTAATCCTAACCATAGG
Source organism: Palaemon carinicauda (assembly GCF_036898095.1). Taxonomy (NCBI): domain Eukaryota; kingdom Metazoa; phylum Arthropoda; class Malacostraca; order Decapoda; family Palaemonidae; genus Palaemon; species Palaemon carinicauda. Next base: position 86,984,588 of record NC_090728.1, read on the forward strand.
TAAACAAAATATTAAGTAGTTCTTGACTGTTAAAATGCTTCGAAAATTGAAAAAGGGAATAGTACAAAAATGCTTTAATAGAGCATATAATATCCCATGAAACAAGAAAATGACATATTGATTTACAGTAAGTAAATATTGATAAAATATGACTTAGATGATTGCCGAATCATGAAGCATCATGATAAATATACGGAAATTTCTCTTTTTAAGTTTGACATATGTCCAGATCGTCTTACGACACGTCTCTCAGTGCCTATGTTGGTCGTAAGTCGACGACTATCTTTAGTTTAAGCACACAACATCCACATTCTAAAAAATCACAATTTAAAAAAAATATAATTGTGCTTCATTAAAGCATTTTTGTACAATTGGTTTCAATTTCAGGTGCATTTCAACCATCAACAATTAGTGACTTTTTTTCCTCTACAGCAGGGTTTCCCAAAGAGGGCTCCATGAGTGAGGCTGAGGGGCTCCGGAAGCCCTTTCATAAAGAGGACCAAATGCTTTATATGGAAAAACTTAATGACTGCAGACATTTAATTATTGATCTTTTTTTTTACTGGAAAGAGATATGATACATAACTACAGATGTAAAGAGTTTCAGGATGGTTCATTGAAAAGAAAATAAAAAAATAAATTAACAAAAAATGCAACAATTTTTGATTAATCAAATACAAAAAATGGTTGTAAACACGAAAATATAGTAAAACCACAAACAGGAACAACTAATGAACAAGTATAAGCAAATGCTAAGCTCCTCATCCAGGCCACCAAAATATTTTATGGAAATTCCACAAAATCACCATAGTGGCCTTGATGAAAGTTGCCAATTAGTCCTTCTATAAAGGAGAAAAATAAGAAAAAAATATAATGAGTATAATAAGTAAAATCTAAAGACCCCAACAAATAGTTCTCCATGTTTACAAGACACTTTATGCAACTTTCAGCATAACCATACCATAAAATTGTACATATATGAAAGAGTAAACAAAGATATACAATGAATTAACATAGAAAAATGTGCAGAAATGTTTACTTACTTATGATACTATAGAGGAACAAAGAAAACCAAGAGCCTCCTATGAGGGATTCAAGAGAATTGCTATTGGGAAACTGACAAATATCTTTCCCTCAAATTCTTCAAGAAAAAGTAAACCGATAGGTATTCTGGTCAAAAAAGGGTTGCGTACGGGACTGGATGTACTTGCGTAAATAGAAAGAAAGGATGTTTTAGTGATGAAATCATTTTTTTTTATTAAAAATACTATTTGAAACATGCTATATAAATGTTCAAGACGAAAGTGCAATAATCTGAATTTCCAAGCAGAGGTCATGAGTTGCTCCCCTTCAGGATGAGTGACAATAAGCGGGAACCAACATGAGACACAAGAGAATGTAGATCCTGACCACCATGAGACAATTTTCTTGAACAATCTACAAAATAATTACTAACAATTCTAATGACATCACTAAAAGCCCTAAAAATTTAAATCTGAATAATACTGAGTACTGGGACTATCATTCTAAACCGATAGTGACTCAGACTGAAGACAAAGGCAGGTATGGCTTGCCCAAGCCACTAGCTTATTCCATTAACCGCTGAATTGTGTCATAACTTCATAAGAGGCCTAAGTCTATTGAAAGGAAAGAAAATAGGAAAATTTTTAGTTTTACAGGATTTCAGAGGACAAGCAAAATATGAACATCATGAGAGATTCATAGAAATAATTGAATTTTGATAATCATTCACTTAACTGACTTTTTTCTTCTACCCTTGTGATAAAAGAAAAAGAAAAGGCATATTCAAATTTTCAGTTTTATTTTGGGAAGTTACATTTCTGACCAAATTTTATTACATTATCATTGAATATACAGCATTCATAAATTAAAAATTGTCATATAATAATTTGCAATGTCTATTTTCCTTATATGATCATGAAGGGTTTAAAACTGAAAATATAATAGGTAATTAAATAGTTATCATGGAGAACTTTACTGAACCATCTGTTCATCCATGATCTTTGCAACCCATTCAGGATGAGCCAAGTTGATCTTCTCAATAATACCATTAACTTGGAAGCAAAGGGACTGAATCTGTTTATCCCACTGTGGTAAAACGTCTCTTGCTTCAAAATGAAGAATGCCATCAATCTGGAAAAAAATAAAAATATTTTTAAATTATTCGTATTTTCCTAGGCATAGAAACCTGAGTCCTTTAATTAGGGAGATTACTTTGGTGCAATCTCAAATTGGTTGTTTAAAATGGATAACAAGCAGTTATGCAACTGGAGAGGGTGTGGGTGCCCCACACCCCCCTCTCAGGCAGTTCTCTATTCCCCTTTGATACTTCCATCCAGGACTTAAAGGGGTGGTTTGAAGAGGAAAATTATATTATAGGACTCATATTTGTATGGCTAGGAAAAGCACATTCATTTTGAAATTTGTTATTTGTTCTTATGCATCATACAAACCCCAATCCTTTAATTAGGGAGAGTCACTGCTTGCAGGGTAGGAAGTCCCCTTAGAACCAAAGCTGGAACTTCTGCAACATTTCTGAAAGTGTTCCAGGCTTGATCTGTGAAGCAAATTGTAGCATGTAAAAGAAACCCTATCACCAAAAGGGACGTCAGTAAGAAACAAATGCCAGGTATATGAATAATGGGTTGGCATTAGATTCGAATGGGTCTCTTAGGGGTTGTGGTGGCCTATTGAAAACGTCCCTGTCTGATGATCTGCCGGCCTAAGGTTCAAGTCCAGTTCAAGCTCAATAGTTTCTTGTAGTGCCTGCAACCGTTGCACCCTGGTGAGCTGAGGCCAAAAGAGAGAGAGAGTACATAAAAAATGACTGATTTTAAAAAGGGGACCATGCAAATGACAGAGCTTAGATATTCCTCTGGAAAGAGTTGACCATAAAAAATTACTTTGATTTTAGGAAAAGGCACATGCCAATGACGGTTAGCCTTATTCACAAAGAATTGTGCTCTAAAGTGTAACCTGACAGCATTTGGTCTGATCAGCTTGTAATGCATCGACTGCCAACCCCTAAGAGAGGGGCAGAAGAATGAAGAAGAGCCAACTATAATGCCTTTCATTCCCGACTTATGTCAAAACATTACCATAGACAACATGCAATCTGGAAAGTTCCATTGAGCAGCCACCACAGGTCCAAGCATACAGGTGTTAAGGGACTTGTGAGTATATTCTTGCAAATACAGTAAAAGGCTGTGATGGTTGTCTGCCTTTTCCAGAAACCTGCTTTCATCACTTGGCCCCTGATTTTTCTTTTAAAAGCGAGAGTGGGGCAATACCCCGGCCTTCGTGAGCCCTGGTCCTGGTTGGTTCCTAGACTATCTCGTTAGTCGAGGCATAAAATTTATGGATTGTCTCGCGAAGCCAGAAAGAGACCGTATTTCTTGATACCTCTTTCTTGGACCTACCATTGCTAACTTAAAGTCTACATTTAAGCCTGGAGGTATCCAGTCCTTTTCAAATAGCACCACAGAGCCTACACTGGATACAAGAGCACCTAGTCTTCATCCTACCTGATACCTCCCAAATGGAGGGGATGGAGAAAGACTCGAACCTAGGATCATGCGCTGATGGATTCTGAGTCTTGGCTATGAAGTCTGCCACAAAAAAATTAGTAAACCTTCCATTCAGAGAGAATGTGCAACTCGGTCATTCTGTTCACCAATGCTAAGGCAGCCTTAAGGGTCAGATCTCTGTCTGATGACCTCTTCACTTGTTTAAACAGGGTAGGTGTCAGAGCCCTGAGGACCAAGGTCACATCCCACTCTGGGGGACTGAGATCCAGGGGTAGATAAGACTGCTCAAAGTTTCTCACGACCATAGGCAACTCCCAGGAAGCTGAGAGGTCTAAGCTCTTCAGTCCATAGACCATACCCAAGGCTGAGTAGTAAGCTTTGATGGCCGTGACTGAGAGATGCTTCTCTCGGCGAAGGAAGATAAGAAAAATCTGCAATCAGTGCTAAAGACACTCTGACCAGAGAAACACCCCTTTATATGACACCAATTGCAGAAGATGGCCCACTTAGCCAGGTAGACATTTGTAGAGAACATCCCAAGATGTCCAGCCATCTCCTGTGCAGTGCCTTGCAAAAAGCCTTTTGCTTAGAGGAGATACTGGATAGTCTCCACCCGAGAAAAGCCAACGACTCCACAGATTAGCGGTACCTCTGCAGGTGTGGTTAACAGAGAAGAGTGGGCTAAGGAGGTAGCTCTCTTGGGACCTCGACCAGAAGAGCAAGCAGATGTGGACATCACTAGGCGTGTAGCCATCTGGGAGCCACCAGGGTCATATTGATACCTGGCATAATTAATGCTGTTGATATAGGGCGGATCAGGCTGAAGGGGCGGGGAGGCGTAGACGTTCAAGTGATACCATGGGTGTTGGAAGGCATCTTTGAACACCGGCCAAGGATCTATAATGGGGAACAAAAGATGGAGAGCTTCCCTTTTAACAGTGTGGCACAGGTCGGTCTCCGGAAAGCCCACTCGAGGATTTAGGAACCACTGTGTTCCTACAACCTGCCCCTGATGGCTGAGTGTCTCCAGTGGTACATTCCTCTTTCCTGGAATGTACCTTTATGACAACTCTACACCGTGAAACGCTGCCCAGATGTACATCTGCTTGGTCAACTTGCCCCTTTCTGTCATTCATCAGCATTACTGAGTGCTTCCTCAAATGTTCTTGGAATGCTTGCAACCCTAGGAAGGTTCCATGCATCTCAAGGATGCTTCTCCTTTTCAGACCAAACCCCAGAAGCAACCAGGTAATACAGGTGTGCTCTCCATCAAAGCGTCTTGAGAACATATGTAAGTCTGGATTTGAGAAGTCAAGTGGAACTCCTCTGATAAGGTGTTCTTGTCAAGCCACCAGGTCAGTGATCATTGACACCACTGAAGCGATCTCTGGTGGAATTGCCAATAAGGAAAGAGCTTCCCCAATGAGGACAGATGTCCAAAAAGATGTTGCTACTGCCGAGCTGTAAAGACTGCCTTGGACAGAGAGGGTCATGCAACCTCTCTAAGCTTACTGATGCGATCGTCCATGGTAAACTCTCACTACTGCGGAGTCTGTCAGTATGCCCTGGTACTTCAAACTCTGCTTGGGTATGAGATTCAATTTCTCCCAGTTTACCACAATCCCCAAATCATAGCAAAATGGGAGAATATGATCTCGATCCTGAAGCAACTGCCTCTCTGAGGAAGTCAAGATCAACCAAACGTCAAGATATAATAGATGTATCCATCGTAAGTGGGCCAAGCGGCTACCATGATGAGCACCCAAGTGAAAACCTGAGGAGCTGTACAGTGAACCCTCGTTTATCGCGGTAGATAGGTTCCAGACCCGGCCGCGATAGGTGAAAATCCGCGAAGTAGTGACACCATATTTACCTATTTATTTAACATGTATATTCAGACTTTTAAAACCTTCCCTTGTACGTAGTACTGTTAAAAAACTACCCTTTAATGTACAAAACACTTAATGCATGTACTACAGTACCCTAAACTAAAACAGGCACAAATATTAAAGGCGATTTTATATCATGCGTTTCCTAAACACGCCAAAAAGCAACCAATGTTTTGTTTACATTTATCTCTGATCATAATGAAGAAACAAACTCATTTAGTGTACACATATATGTATAGGTTAGTTTTTGCATCGATTATATTGATTATACAGTATGATGATTTTGTTATTACCAATGTTTTACTTAATTTTTCTTAGGACTTCCAAATGAAATGTTTTTCTTTATGACGCCGCCTGAAACGACGGCGTCATAAAGTACACTCAGTAAACAACCACACTCAGAACTAAGAAGGCATTTAACGCGCATGATGAAAGTGATAAATAATGATATTTACAGTAAAAGCTTTTAGAAAATATGTTATTACAAATATTATTTACCGTATCTATATAAAATCATACAGTACATACTGTACGTAGCAAAGCAGGAAAACAATTTACCTGTACGAGAGAGAGAGAGAGAGAGAGAGAGAGAGAGAGAGAGAGAGAGAGAGAGAGAGAGAGAGAGAGAGAGAGAGAGAGAGAGAGACTGTTTTACGTACGTAAATGTAAATTTTAAACAAAAAAAATATGATAGGTTACAACATGTATACTCTTCAGACTTTTAAAACCTTCCCTTTAACTTAATGCATACAGTACTAAACTAAAACTGGCACAAATATTAAAATGTTAGAATATTAAAGTAAAAAATAAAGATTGTTACTGTACTCACCACGAAAGAAGTTCAAGAAAAACTTGAATGATGATGGCGATGAATTTGCTGCACAGTAGAAATGATGATGATGAAGCTGATGATGTCTTCTACTGTGCAGCCAATAATAGTATTTTACGTCTCTTCAGACGGAGGTGTCTTTTCCTGGGACACCTCTTCAACTTCTTCAATTTCTTCCGAAGGCATACTAGCAGGAGGAACTGGCTCTTTTTTGCGAGGCTGGAAGAACATTGTGATCGGAAGTTGCTGCCGCTGCTTCTTTTTTTCGCTCTAAGAGCATCCTGTAGGGAGTCATGATGTCATCGACCTTGTTGGAGAATTGCATAGACCGAACCATATCCTCGTCCCACTCTTGCAACATTTGTTTCGCCTCCTTCATATGGTTGCAGAACTTGGCAAGCCGTTCTAATGTTAAGCCCGTTTCTTCAACATTTTCTTGGGTCTCTTCCTGCGTTTCACTCCCTTCTTCACTTGCCGATTTCGTCAGGTCTTCTAGGTCTGCGTCAGTTAGCGGCTGGGAATGGCAGTCCAATAACTCGTCGACGTCTTCAGTCGTCATGTCGCCAAACCCGTCACCTCCAATTATGGCAGCCAACTGCACAGATTTGCGTATTGCAGTGTTGGATTTCAGACGGAGTAAATCCCTCGTCGTCGTAAACAATCTGGGGCCACAACTTCTTCCAGCTCGCATTCACGGTTGCAGGTTTCATCTCTTGCAGTGCCTTCTGAATATTCTTCAGGCACGTGGCTATGGTGTACTGCCGCCAGTACGCCTTCAAGTTAAAATCTTCATCCTCGTCATCTTGGGCAGCATCCACACACGCAACGAGGTCCGCCAAGGTATTCTTCGTGTAGAGGGCCTTGAACGCCTTGATAACCCCCTGGTCCATCGGTTGAATTAATGACGTGGTGTTGGGTGGCAGGAACTCAACCTGAACGCCCTCACGCGACAGGTCAGTTGCGTGTCCACCAGCGTTATCCATAAGGAGAAGGATCTTGAATGGCAAGCCCTTCTCTAAGAGATATTCACTGCCTTGCGGGATGAAACACTGGTGGAACCAGTTGGAGGTCAGCATCTTCGTAATCCATGCTTTTGGATTATGCATCCAGTACACAGGAAGGAGATTCTTGTTTTTATTTTTCAAAGCGCGAGGATTTTTCGACTTATAAATAAGCCCCGGCTTTAGCAAAAATCCAGCAGCATTGCCACACATCACGAGGGTAACGCGATCCTTGAATGCTTTAAAGCCAGAGGCTTTGGCTTCTTCTTTGAACTGGAAAGTTCGCGACGGCATTCTCTTCCAAAACAAGCCGGTCTCATCCATATTAAAGACTTGTTCCGGCTTGTATCCACCTTCGGCGATAATATTCTTGAACGTCTGGTTCACGTAAGTTTCAGCAGCGGCAGTGTCAGCGGAAGCAGCCTCGCCATGCAGGGAAATGCTTTTCAGGGCGAAGCGTTTCTGAAACTTCGCGAACCATCCTTTGCTGGCGGAAAAAACGTTGTTTCTGAGGCTGGGAATCAGTGGATGTCCCTGGTTGAGGTTCATCTACATCATCATCTTCTTCAGCATGGTTGCCATCGTCGTCTTGAGGTTCCTTTGCCGCAAAATTCTCATACAAGCTCAAAGCCTTTGTTCGGATGGTGTTCGTATCCAAGGTTATGTTCTTCTTCCGGCAGTCGGCAATCCACACAGCTAAAGCACCTTCCATGCGTACGATTGTTTTATTACGCGTGGTAACGACTCGCTTCGCTGAACTGCTAAAGGTGATTGCAGCCGTCTTTCTAATGTTCGCCTCGTCCTTCTTGATATAGCGAACGGTAGATTCATTGATTCCAAAATGGCGGGCTGCGGACGCAAAACTTCTACCGTCTTTTAACATATCGAGAAGCGTCACCTTCTCAGCAAACGTCATCATCCTTCGGTGGTGTTTAGGCTCACTACCAGCCTTAGTAGAAGCAGAACGCTTGGGAGCCATTGTACAGTAGGATTTAACAGAAAGTTCAACAAAAAGTTCAACTTAAAACAGTCACGCACAGCACAGATTAAAGTTCACAAACTTAACAATGTCTACACAGCGATACAGCGGGAGAGAAAGTGGCCGCAAAAAGAGGCTGGAAGTTGGAGATGCAGGCAAAACACCAATCACAGGCTAGATAACAAAACTTGAGTTCTGATTCGTCATCTATCAGCGCTTGAACCAATCACAACCCGTCTTATATGCTACGTAGGTTACCAATTCAAAGTACAAGATACCCTGCGTATAGTGTACTGTACAGTAATAATAATAATAATAATAAATAATGATACTGTAATAATAATAATAATAATAATAATAATGATAATAATAATAATAACAATAATAATTTTAACAACAACAACAATAATAATAATAATAACAATAATAATAATAATAATACAGCTATACGTACGCTATTTTACGCTTTTGTTGTAGGATGTGTGTCTCTCTCTCTCTCTCGTACGCTTATTCGAAATGTGATTTTTGCAACAAAGAATATTATTGGATGCAGTACTACGTACGTATACATACAAAAGATTCATGGAAAAGAAGCACATCCATTACATTTGTAGTACAGTAGTAGCCAACAGCAGCCTTACACCATTCTAATATGGTATGACTGCATCTGATTTGCGTTTCATGTTCGATTTAATTTTACTACGTACTGTATACAGTACTGAATTATCGTATGATCACATTCTCTTTTCGTGTTTTATTTCTTTCTGTGCTTAATTAAGGGATTTTGACGAAGGAAAAATCTATTTCTGGGCGAGAGACCAAACAGACTGAGCCTGTTCCTTCGGAAAGATAACGGTCTCTTTAGGGACCTTATCTAGTCGGACAAGAGCCTCTTCCGTAAGCCGGGCGAAGCCGGGGAAAGGAAATTGAAGACCGGGAGGGAAGAACTCAAAATCTTCAATGGGCCTGGTCCCAAAACCCTCGATGGTCAACATTCCGTCCGTGAAAGGACAGTGGAGCGCCATTTTCCACGGGTTGTTCTTCGTGAAGGGTGGAAGTTTTGAGGCGTCCGGGATGAGGAACTGCTGTTGTTGAGGCAGTCCACTTTCCAGGGTATCTAGTCTTCTGGTGACGGCAGAAAGTATAGAACTAATCTGCTCTGTAACGACCCTCGACAACATATTCGTGAGGGCCTCCGGGTCGAGGTTGGTTGTGGTAATTAAGGGGGATGACTGCACTCCCGGGTCCTGAGACATAGGGGCAGTGCTAGTCGAGTCACTAGGAGCTCCGGGGAGGGGAGCCTTCTTGGGCTTCGATGATCCAGGTAGTGTAGGATTCTGACGAGTCCTCACTAAAGGTCTTTTCTGAGATTTGACCTTGGCAGGAACCGAGAGCGATCTTGGGGAGGATTCGTGGTTCCCTTCAAAACCAAGAAAGGAAAAATTATTAGAAGTTGGAGAAAAAGAGGGGCTAAGAAGAGAGGTCTTAGCGCCAGACCCACCTGCCTCACTTACAACCTTACCTGTGTCAGGTTCGTCAAAAACCATGGGCTCTATGTCTAAGGTCAGAGCCGTAACATTGTCTTCAATGGGGTCCGGGTCGTCAGGGATGTCTGTATCCTGGACGAGATTGAGTTCTACGATTTCCGCAATGTCAGCAATTATAGGAGCCGCCACTTGCCTAGGCACTGCTGCCGAAGATTTTGCGTTCGGGTAGATAAGTCTACAATAATCTTCTGAGAGGACGTAGGGCTTCCTGGCCTTTACGTTACGGGCGAAGCCGCCTACCCACAATTTCAAAGTGGCTCTTGCTGAAGTTTTAACCGCCTGGGAACTCTGAAAGAACGGGGATAAGGTTAGCAAACCCGAGGACAAAATGATAAATGAACCCGAAGATTCATAACAGAAGTCAATGATTATCTATCATATTGATGTCGCCCAGTGAAGGGAAGTAAATACAAAAATGACTGAAAGAGGCTCACCGAATCTGAAGCGAGGGTGGAGATAAGGTCATAACAGATAAGGCAGTTGTCAGGGTGCCATACCAAAATATCGTCCATCTGGATCCCACAGTCCGCGTGGGACCGACAGACAGCATGGCCGCAAGGCTGGTGAAGGACGGCCGCGCAGGCTGTCATCCGGCAACGGACCACCTGTAAAAGGAATAGTCCATGAGCATCTACTAGTTTCTCTATAAGGGGTCCCGGAGGGTCCGGGACCTGCCAGTTAATAAAATAAATGTATAGCCTTAGACTAAACATGCAGAGAACTGAGACTATTCCAATAGCAATCCGGCAGAGCCGGGTATGAAAAAGGATGCAAAAAACAGTGATTAATATATAATCATAACTAGTTCCGGGGCCCCCGTGGCCGGGGAACAGGGTTGGTAAGTAAACTTAAAGTAAACTTAAAGTAACTTAAAGTAAACTTAAAGTACCCAAGATACATCCTTAAAGTACATAAATAGAAAACGCCAATTATGATCAAAAACTAATGTCTGTAATGAATAGGGCTCCCGGAGGGAGGATATTAATCAAAACCGTGTCAGTGTCAACCGATCATGTAGTTAAGAGCTCGGCGGCTCCGATGTCTGATGACGGGAGGGTACAACGGGAGAGCGCGGGGGGAGCCAGTGGAACCCCCCCCTACCTTACCTGAGGTACCGGGACAAAGGTAATGATTCATGTAGAATATAAAATAATGATATGGGATATAATAAGTCCTATACGGACGATAATAGCATGAGGTACCGTAGGGGAGGACACTCCTAATATAAGTGCTCATTCTAACAACCGTAATTAAAAGCAAGGTTACACCAAGGTGCAGATATACCGACTAATCACGTGTGATAGTCCCCGGTGGTCCCGGCCTTCCCCCTCCCCGACCGATGGCGACGGGAGGGGGAGACGAAACCGCCCGGTATGAATGAATGAGACTAAGTCATACCCCGTTGGTATACTCAGTCCTCAATATGTCGGAACGTTGATGGAAGACTGAGGTACAAGCATACTTGACCCGTAAATCATAACCAACAACCATCGAGTGAGAGGAAGGGTGTACACTGAAGGGGGGGGGGGATGGAATAACCTCCCCAACTTGTTGGGGGGGGGGTAATGGTACAGGGAAATCGCCAGTGCGCAGTGGTAGACAGGGCTACCAACTGGAGATCCCCTAATCATGACATGAAAATCCCAAAAATATGATCATAACGGAGTAAGCAATAAATATAATATCAATGCACAAATACATAAAAATAATGAATTAAAAGCGAAATCACGTAAGTAAGGTTAGGCATGCAGAAAAAAAAATGGCGAGAGAGGGACTCGGGCGAGTGGTAGGGGAGGAAGCATGACGCCATCAGCAGATGGAAAGCAGGGGTACCAACCTAGTTACTGAAGCGGTAGATCGAACAGTAAAAACAACAAAATACGCGAGAGTCCCACTCGAACCAAACGTAAAACTAGGTGGAGCGTAATAAAACAAAAGGTTTTACTAATAATAAGTGAGATGGTCGAAATTAAAGCTCCTAGAACTAGCGAAACAATCTCACTGTTGACGCTATCCACCAACACGCACGAATGCAGGCATACCAACATAACCTACTCCTGATGAAACGCTAACACCGATATCATAGGATAACAAAATAAATGCTATATGAAAGCATAAAGTCGGTGTACTAAAAGAATATTGCTATATGAAAGCATAAAGTTGGTGTACTAAATGAATATAAGGAAAAAACTCCTAAAGGATCGAACGAATATAAAAGACGGACGAACTAACGAGACAAAGGGCAGAGGCGAAAGAAAGAACGGGGACGCCGCTCATATATAAACACTTCTAAATAATAAAAACAAAGATGACACTGCCCAATCTCGTTAAAAACTCATGGATAAGGTACTTAACTTCGATGGGGTATCTTGGGAATCGGCCATCGAGAGAAAGTTGATGATAAATCCAATGAAACACACGAAATAAAACACTTGGACTTATATCAAACAGGTGCTTGAAAGGAGTGTTGGGCAAGCGTGGGTTGAGTTAGTAGTACTGGTCTGCGAGGCAGGGGAGGTTGAACGGCACCTCACTATTGGGGGATTTCGAAGAGGAGAAATCTAAATGGTACGAGACCTCTGGTATTTCGCCCCAGTCTATACCGACACCATTAGGTGAGCGAGCTAGTTCAACCTAGCATTCCTTTACATTTTTTCTCTGGTAATATTAGCAGTTATATTCCTTTGAAATGGTGCATAAGGAGCATTTCACTGCGCGGCACAGGGATTGAGCCCAGAAATATATCATATGTAATGCAATGAACAATCAGTAAGAGCAGATATTACTAATTACAGTATTAATGGAATTACAGGTAACGAAATATCGTATTTGGGGTCTTCAGATATCGCGGTATTTTCGAAATTTCCGGAAAATCCGCGATATGTATATATATATGGGTTATGAAAAAGATCCGCGACGTGGTGAATCCGCGATGGTCGAACCCCGAAGTAGCGAGGGTTCACTGTACTCAGTCTGAAGCACAAAGTCTTGAACTGGTACACTGTATCATAGCAGAAGCGGAGGTACTATGGAGAGGTCTTAATGAACAAGTACTTGAAGGTATGCATCCTTCAGATCTACTAAAGGCATGAATTCTCCCTCTCTGATGAAAGACAGCACAGACCTAACTGTTTCCGTCCAGAACTTTGACTGCTGCACACACTTGTTCAGAGGAGAGGGGTTGATGACCAGTCCCCAGCCCCCATCGCCTTTTCCACCAGAAAGATCTGACTGTAAAAGCCTGGTGATTTATCTTGAACAACTTCGAGCGTGTTCTTCTCCAACATTGCTTTCACCTCTGCCTGCAAGGCCAGGGCTTTTGTTGATGTTGGGTGCTCCATTGGGATCTCAATTGGAACAGGAGATACAGGAGGCTGGTGGTCCAGAAAAGATACCAAATAGCCGTCCCGAAGGACACTCACTACTCCAGAGTCAGCCCTGTGTTTCTGCGACATTGCCTAGTGGAGAGACAGACAACACCCTACTGGAGAGGGGGGAACACAATTCAGCATTTCTTTCTCCCTGCCCTCTTCCCTCCCCCACCCTTCCTGAAAGGAGCAGGCTGAGGTGGTCGAAAAGGCTGAGCACACCCAGGCTTTTTGAGAGGAGGTTGTGGGAGTTGTGGAGCAGGATCTCAGAGCAGACGCAGGACCCTTCCACAATCCTGAATCTGCAGGCCTGGCCAAACCCAGAGGTTTGGCGGCTGATCCCTTCAAAGAGCCAGAACCCTTAAAGGCAACAGCTCAGTGGATCACGGAGTCCTGCGAAGCAGTCCTCCATGACTCCACCACCGACTGCAAATGATTCTTCAGCAGGGGAGATGTGTCACCCCGCACGAAGGAGTTTCTCAATGCAGAAGCCACCTCAGGGCTGTACTGCTTTGAGAAGCAGGACACAATAGCATTCCACCTCTTCAAGACCCAATTAGCCAACAGGTTAGTTGTCTGGTGAGACAGGGAGATGACCACCTTCCCTCCAGACAGCACAAGGCTCTTGTACTTCTCTAAAGCCTCAGGGGTTGATAACCCTGTTGACTTGAAGTACCTGCACCTAACCACTGGTCAAGCCAGGACAAAAAATGGAGAAAGGCCAAGGCCGGGGCCTCCATGGCCGCCGACTCAGGAGGCCTAGAAGGACGTGCCTTCTGCTTTGAGTCTCTCCAGCAAGAGGACCCCTGTCAGAAAGCAAACTGACAGGTCTACCTGCAGGGGTGCAAATGCAGCATTCTCCGGAGTATAGAACCTCACCTGCTTAGAGATTGGGGAGACGCAAGATCTTGTTTGACCAGCCGGAACGTTGAGAATTCTCTGATCTAGTCCCACAAGATCCGACCCGGGAAACTCCAAAGCCTGAGAGAGGTCAATGTTGATCCTCGTTCTCCTGAAGTAGAATGAGACTCTGATGAACACCTAGAATGCTTCTTCCCTATAAGGGGTCAGATGGGTAATGCTGATTTTTAATGACAGGACTTTGAAATTCATACCACTTAATAAGGAGACTTGGGACATCTCCTAACTGCATAGGATTTTTGCCTCTGACCTTCAGTTTTGCAATGCCAGGGTGATTTATCCTGAAAATTAGTGTTTTTCAAATTCTATCTCATCCTTTGATAATTATTATTATCTCTCTCTCTCTCTCTCTCTCTCTCTCTCTCTCTCTCTCTCTCTCTCTCTCTCTCTCTCTCTCTCTCTCTCTCTCGATACCAGGACGATCCCAGCCTGCTTCTCCAGGACGATGCTTCTTCTCGTCACCAGGACGATTACTGAGGGACCTGGGGGAACCCAAACAAAAAATAAGGCAATAAGGTAAGGCTCTCTCTCTCTCTCTCTCTCTCTCTCTCTCTCTCTCTCTCTAACATCACATATTATGAAAGTGTATGAGAGGGTAATAAAAAAGAAAATAATGGATCATTTGGTTAAAAACAATCTGTTTAATATAGGTCAACACGGTTTTGTGCCTGGAAAAAGTACACAAACCCAACTGATAGCACACTATGAAAACATATACTGTATAAAAATATGATAAATGAAAAAGACACAGATGTGATCTATCTAGATTTTGCAAAAGCCTTTGACAAGGTAGACCACAATATATTAGAGAAAAAAATGAGAAAGCATAATATTGTGGGAAAGATAGGAAAATGGGTAAAAGAATTCCTGCAAAAAAGAAAACAGATAGTGGTTGCAAATGACGAGAAATCGGATGAAGCTCAGGTAATATCTGGGGTGCCACAAGGTACGGTTTTAGCTGCACTGCTGTTTGTTATTATGATCTCAGACATAGACTGCGATGTTGAAAACTCTGTAGTGAAAAGTTTCGCCGATGACACAAGAATAAGTAGAGATATTACTTGTGATGAAGATAGGAACTCACTACAAAGAGATCTAAACAAAATATATGAATGGGCGGAGATAAATAGGATGGTATTTAACTTCGATAAATTTGAATCAATGAATTATGGAAACAGAGAAGGAATGGCATATGCATACAAGGGACCTAATAACGAGACAATCACAAACAAGGAAGCAATTAAAGACCTTGGTGTAATGTTAAATAGGAATATGTTATGCAATGACCAAATAGCAACACTGTTGGCTAAATGTAAAGCAAAAATGGGAATGTTATTCACACACTTTAAAACAAGAAAAGCTGAACACATGATTATGCTTTACAAAACTTATGTACGTAGTACACTCGAGTACTGCAATGTGATATGGTACCCACACTACCAAAAGGATATTGCACAAATAGAGAGTGTACAAAGGTCCTATACTGCTAGAATAGAAGAAGTTAAGGACCTTGACTACTGGGAAAGACTGCAAATTTTAAAACTATACAGTCTAGAAAGGAGAAGAGAATGCTACATGATAATACAAGCATGGAAGCAAATAGAAGGAATTACTGAAAACATCATGGAGCTAAAAATATCAGAAAGAGCAAGCCGAGGTAGATTAATAGTGCCAAAAAATATACCAGGAAAACTAAGGAAGGCGCACAGGACATTAATCCACTACGCACCACCATCAATAATGCAGCGACTATTTAATGTGCTGCCTGCTCATCTAAGAAACATATCAGGAGTGAGCGTAGATGTGTTTAAGAATAAGCTCGATAAATACCTAAGATGCATCCCAGACCATCCAAGACTGGAAGATGCAAAATACACCGGAAGATGCATTAGCAACTCTCTGGTGGATATACGAGGTGCCTCACACTGAGGGACCTGGGGGAACCCAAACAAAAAATAAGGCAATAAGGTAAGGCTCTCTCTCTCTCTCTCTCTCTCTCTCTTCTCTCTCTCTCTCTCTCTCTCTCTCTCTCTCTCTCCTCTCTGTGCTACCGATATTACCCTATTCTGAACTCTAAATAGAGCAAATTTTCTTCTTCATTATGTTAGCAAGATGTTGAAATTGTCTTTTTCTCTTTGAAATGATAAAATTCTTGCTGAAAACGAGAAAAACCAACGTAAAAAGGAGTGAATGTTGGAGGGCGTTCAAAGTTTTTCTTTGTTTTTTCTACAAAGCCAATATTAATAAATCTTGATTATTATGAATTTTATGTTCATGTTTAAATATTGATAAATGAAAAAGTTATTTATCATAATTTACTCATAAACAAAGATCCTCTTGCTCAATATCTTGCATCTTTTGCTCGCATTAGGCAAGGCCGTCGCTTCTTCTCACACACACACACACACACACACACACTCACTCTCTCTCTCTCTCTCTCTCTCTCTCTCTCTCTCTCTCTCTCTCTCTCTCTCTCTGTGTGTGTGTGTGCAATACCGATATTACCCTCTTCTGAACTCTTTAATAAAGCAAATTTTCTCTTTCCTTATATCAGCAAGATGTTGAAATTGTCTTTTCCTCTTTGAAATGATAAAATTCTTGCCGAAAACAAGAAAAACAAAACGTAAAAATTAGTGAATGTCAGGGGTCAAAGTCAGGCATGTGCTCTCTCTCAGGTTTGTGGTAGGACTGAAAGGCAAAGGGTACAATTTATGGTCGTCTGCGACTCGTGGAA
Organism: Palaemon carinicauda; assembly: GCF_036898095.1. Lineage (NCBI taxonomy): Eukaryota > Metazoa > Arthropoda > Malacostraca > Decapoda > Palaemonidae > Palaemon > Palaemon carinicauda. The sequence goes on from NC_090728.1 coordinate 87,001,404, forward strand.
GTTATACAGATGCCATTGTTCACAATTTCTTTTACATTAAAATGTAAAAATTATTAAAATTTACAATAACAGAAGAAATACTGCATTTTCTTGTAGGGAACAATGTTTATGGTTTATTGAATTACTTTTACTAATTACCCTGTAACTATGAAAGTAAGAATAATTTTGACAAAATATTTCGTATACGCATTCTCCATTGCCATACGAAGTTCAGTGAATTTTTTCAATATTTTGTGGTTTTCTTCCTATAACCCCATATATTGGCATTCCGGCCGGCCCCCTTAAGGGCATACTCCTGCCACTACACTGGAGGCCATGATCAACACCCAGCACAATGAGATGCCTGTGAACAGATAGGGCCACAACATGAAGCACAAAGAGAGTATGGATTTACCCATAGCTTTTCCATGAAGCGATTGCAGCATCCACCCTTCCCCTCGACAAATACGAAGTTCTTGTTTCTATTCCATAATCCCAAACAACCAAACTTGAGAGAAAAGGAATCAATTGTTTGTTAAGTGCAGCAATATGTCTGTGTGCCACAGCGGTCATACCAAAAAGTGAATAGAGAACTGACTGAAAGGGGGGGAGGAGCAGCTTGGCCTGAACCCTCTCCAGTTGGATGACTGCTCATTAACCACTCCAAATGACTGATTCCAGCTCGCATTGATGTAATCACCATAATTAAAGGACGAGGATGTGTATGTCGAGTAGGAACAAATAAATATCAGACTCTTTATTAAGATTATTATCAATATTTCTATCCTGACGCTAATAGGACTGAAAACTCTGCAACTTTATTTAGACCAGACAAAAATTAACAAGTAAAAGAAAGAAATTTCCAGAAAATATATATATATATATATATATATATATATATATATCTATATATATATATATATATATATATATATATATATATATATATATATATATACAGTCAGCGCGGATCGCTCTGTCCAGCGCAGCATCCGCCATGGCATTCATTTTGGTCCCCCCCCCATATCTACACTAATACACAATATAAATCA